>NC_064619.1:214570470-214875129 GCF_023898315.1 Schistocerca nitens
CCTGTTTGTTCTCTAGATAGCTGCGACAAACAGGCCTCGCAACCGGCTCGCAAACTGTGGCCCGGCTGGACAGACACAGCCACAGCGCTTACGTAAACACGTTTCACGTCCGGCACAGGGTGTGACCCTCGCGTGAAGTGACGTGCCTTTGAGGCAAATGGGGACATGTATAGTCTGTGTGCTTACAGAAGCGTAAGAGACTCCCTTCTGCCATTCCTTCACGCATATCTGTGTCACAAACAGTGTGTAGTGTCTTCCAAAACCCACAGTGTCGTTAGTACAAAACAACAGCCGTTCACTGTGCGGCTGGTCCCGGCGGAGGTTCGAGTCCTCCCTCGGGCGTGGGTGTGTGTGTTTGTCCTTAGGATAGTTTAGGTTAAGTAGTGTGTAAGCTTAGAGACTGATGACCTTAGCAGTTAAGTCCCATAAGATTTCACACACATTTTTTGAACATCCGTTCAGGAAAGGCTCCCAACTCATCTGCGGTGCTAAGTGAGAACAATAAACTTCTTGTCTCTCTTACTATTGCTGGACAACCAGTCCGTTTGCAACTTGACACTGGCTCTTCAGTGATTCTGCTTAACTGTAGCCCGAATTGCTTGGCAGACCTAAGTTGTGGACATGGTGCCAACGCTGACGGCGTATAACGGCCAAGACGCTCCTGTCTTGGGTAGTTGTATCCTTCCTGCAACTTTCCAAAATTTCACAGACTTTGACAGCGTTTCCCTCCTGAGACGGTGCTAATATTTTTGCTCAAGGCCCTTTTCATCTATTTGGGTTAAGCATTCAGGAAAATGTATTTTCTATTTCTTCCTTTGATCCTCGGGACAGTGTTGTTCAGTTATGTGCGGAATTTCAGGATTTGTTTACTGAGGGCTTAGGCAAAACCAGTAATTTTGTTGCCCACGTCACAATGAAGGATAAGGTACAGCCACTTTTTGTAGAGCTCGTCCCGTCCCTCTGCTCTTCGGGAACAGATGGCTAAGAATCTCATTGCTTTGCACGCCAATTGGGTCGTAAAACCCATGCCTGCCAGTCAGTGGGCATCCCCTCTTGTTATTCTAAAGAAGCTCATCGGCAGACACCGGTTGTGCGCCGATTTTGAGAAAACTGTGAGTCCTCAGACACTCATTGACAGTTATCCCTAGCTGCGCCCGGAAGAACTGATGGATAAATTGGGTGCCAGTCATTACTTTTGCTAAATTGATTTGCGCGACGCTTACTTGCAAATATCTCTGGTTGAACAGTGGCAACAAGTTTTTGTCATTAACACTCCTCTTGGTCTCTTCAGATTTTTGAGATTGCAGTTTGGTAGTGTTTACGCACCCGCTATATTTCAGTGCTTTCTGGAGCAGCTGATTGCAAATGTTCCTTTTTGATAGAATTTTTTAGATGAGATTGCTATCTCAGGGTACACTCCGGAAGAACACATTAGGAATCTTCACACTCTGTTTCAAGTGTTGTATACAGCTGGGCTCAAATTAGACACAGACAAATGTGTGATTTTTGAGACTGAACTTAGGTACTTAGCACATGCCATTAACAGCTAGGTGTTCACCCATTGCATCTATTTGCTTGCTATCCGTCACCTTCCACCCCAAGCAATGTGTGTGAATTGCAGCCTGCGTTAGGGAAGCTCACATATTACATCCGATTTAGTCCTACCGCTGTTCAAACCGAGGCTCCCTTGCGCTGCTTGAACAGGAAGAATGTTCCTTTTGTTTGTTCGCAAGTGTGTCAGTCTGCTATCCAAAAGTTTACAGATGTTTTGTCTGCTGATCAATGCCTTGTTCAAATTGATCCAGCCAAAACTGTGGTCTTGGCTGTGGATGCTTCCTCTTACGGCATCGGTGCAATTTTGCAGCATAAATTTGGCGCTATTGACATGCTTCGAAGTTGATCAAAGCTCAGTGTAATTATTCACAAACTGAGAAGGAGACTCTCGCCATTTTCTATGGTGTCACTAAGTTTCGCCGGTATCTTTTTGGCAGAAAATTTTACATGGTGAGTGACTATAGGCCTCTATAATTTTTTTTTTACCGCTTCTGAGTCAGTTCCAACTCGCAGAGAGCAGAAGCTGCAGCTGCGGGCTCTTCTTTTATCATATTACCATTATGAGATTATCAGTCCACGTCTAAACATACCATCGCAGATGCTCTTTCTAGCCAAGGCTCAACATTCTATGAGTCCTCTTCTTCGTACTGCTACACTAATGCTCAAACACAGCTGCTTTGCATAGGTTTTCTCTTAGATACTGGGAAAATGCCCAGGCCACAGCAACATATCCTGATTTGCAGATTCTGTCGCACTAGATCCGCACTCGTTGGTCACGTTCAGCCAGAGAGATTTGTAACTCTGTGGTTCACAGATATCTTGTCCTTCAGCAGTTCCTTGCAGTTCACCAAGGTGTCATTTTGCTTCGCACCAAACTGACCAGTCACATGTTGTGGTTCCCCAGGCTTTCGAGTCTGGCAAGCTTCGTTTGCTACACAAACGTCACTGGAACGACGTTCGCATCTGGCAGCTGTCATGACATCTATGCACTTGGCACAGTTTGGGTGCACAAACCGAACAATGGATTTCTCAGTGCCAACCCTGTACTGAACATCAGTCAGCTGTACCTCAGCAGTCCTTTGCATGGCCCAAACCTCAACACGTTGGCAAAGTTTGTACTTGGATTTCACGGGTCCTTAGTGGAATACAGATTGGCTCATCGACGTTGACACTTTAAGCAAACTTCCTTTCGTAGTTTCTATGCATTCTGTTACAGCTCCTTCCACAATCCAGACGTTGTCGTCGATGTCTTGGCTCGAGTGATTTCTTGAAATGATTGTGACTGACAATAGATCTCAATTTGTTGCCGCCGAGTTCGAACAGTTTTGCACTGCCCTGGCATCACTTCATCATGAGTGCACGATCCCACCTGCGAACCAACAGCGAAGATGATAGCTTTGTACGAACTTTTAAGCAACATATGGACAAGATTCGTGCCTCCCAAACAAGAGATCAAGCTCTGTTTGCTATTATTATCTTCCTACAATCCCAGCCATGTGATGGACTTTCACTGGTGTAGTTGTTACTCGGATGGTGCCACAATACCTTGCTTCAGTTGGTTCACCCACCGTGGCAGACATTGCCCGCTCCGCCCAGAAAGGCAAAGTATGACACTAACGATTCGTTCTTCTACAGATTGTATGGTGGACGAAGGCACTGGGAACGAGGCAACATTGTAAGTTTTCTCAGGCCTATGTTTCTCGTGCAGAGACCGAGAGGATTGCTGAGACGCCACCAGAATCAAATTTGTCCATATGAATTGCGTGATCCTGCCACAGGCATTTTGCTTTCAGATGCCTGGAAGCAGCAGCCCTTGCTGCATTCCGCTCCCGCAAGGTCAATACCAGTCCCAGAGTCGATGGAAGTCGATGCCCTTTCACAAGTGTCGCTGTCTCAACAGCCACCAACGTCTGAGGGTGTGACCCTCTTCCAGACGGCTCGCCCACGTGCTGCATTGGGTTCCTCTGCAGTCGTCGAAATGCCTCCGTTTGCTTTTCTGCCTCTTGATGTGGGTGCGCGATCTCTGCCCAGTTTTTCAGTTGGTGTTCCCGGACAGGCTCAGGGCATATGCCAGGGTGTAGGTGGGAGCTCGTCACTGGCCCTAGTTTTGACTACTGTCTCCTCATTGCCACCCATATCCAGCCCTCCTTCCTGCCGTCCTCACCACCATATGATGATGGTGAAGAGATTTGGGAGAAGGGAGGAGATGTGATATCACGTATCGACATCATCCCATGGGCATCCCGAAGTTGGCAATGGAATTGCAAGTTTCCGTCACACCCCAATAGCGGACACATGGGGCCTGGAAGACCCAATGGCATGAGCTCGATGAGCCACGCCTCCATAGGCTCGGTACCATAAGCGACCTATGCCAGCGCAATACAGAACGGCGATTGGCAGTCAGAGAACCGCTTGCTCTTGGAGCCTCTTCGCCACAACACGGTCATTCATGCTTACTGCACACAGCCTCATCCTTATTGATATGGGAAGCTGCGTTCTAGTTCTTGCTGCATTTTTTTGTAATTAATCTTGATTTGATTGGTGAAATACATGTTCAGTAAATCTTATGTTTACTGTTTTGATTGTTTGCTAATCATTTTGTCGTACACAAGAACTGTCTTTCTTCAAAGGTAACGTTTTCCTGAAGCGCTGGTAATCCTTCAAAAATCAGTGATACACAGCACCTATTAATCTGTTTCATTAAGTATATGACCCTATGACTTTGTCACCGATAAATCCGCCCATACACTATGTAAGATGGCAAGAACGATGCCCCTTACATGAAGTTACTAAAGATCACCTAACTCACGTTGAGTGAACAGTAGGGCTGAACAAAACTGACTGATAAGGCACAATGCATCTTGGAATAATTAATGTCGGGTGATGGTTTTAAAGTAATTCACATAACATGAAAAAACTTTGTGGAAATGTGTCGATTTGCTGGAGGCTAGTTTATCCCAGGGAAGTATACAGTGACCGTGGCCGGCCTGCGGGGGAGTGGCGAAAGGAAGCGACAATAGGCAGCTTAGGGCGGCTCAAGCTCTGAGAAAGCGGTAACGGGGCGCGGCCTCCAGCTGCCTTAAGATGAGTGACAGTGAGTCGGTGGTTGACCCCATGCTGGTGTACCGGGAAGCAGATGGAGAACTTGTACGCCTGTTGATAAATGTCCGTCGTCCCGTTTTCAGTGAAACATGCGAGAATGCCGCGCAAAGCTACAGTGGAGCGGTCAACAGAGGTCAAAATATGTGTGTTCGTCACTATAGCAACTTCATGCTGAATTCACGGTCCGCAGAGTCTGACGTAAATCAGGTGAAGAGCGACAGAATGAAATATGCCGGCCTCCGATGGGAACGTAGGACCAAGGAATTTGAAGTACTCTCCTGGGAGTCAAAATTCCGGAAAAATTGGTGTTTCTGCAGACGCTAACCTTGAAGGGTGGCCTGGGAGGAGATAAATAGCAGAAGTTGAGAGGAAGGGAAATTTTGTGGGAATTTGTTCAGAGCAGGCATCGGTCGGCGCTGGGAAGCGACACATAATTAACGCGACTTGCGCTGCAATTGACGTAAGTGATTTTGCTGGAGGGGAAACCGAGGCGAAGAGCGGACTGGCAGAAGTCTCCGTAGAGGTCTTTCTTTCCTAACTTGCCTAGAGTGCGGACGTGGCGTTCTTTACTCAGCTTGCCTGGGAAAGAGTGAGCATCTCTGCAGTTTAGGACCTAGCAAATGGAACGATTGAGCTTGGTGATAGGAAGTTTTGGTTCAGCTATGTACTGAGCAAGGCAGCTAGGAGTGAATAGACGAGCGCAGCCTTGCAGCACCATGAGATCGCCCAATGTCTGCACAATGACGCCGCTCTGCTACGCTGTATTCGGTGATATTTCGCCCTCTTTGGCCACTGATTAATGTGTTGGATCACGTCAGCAAAGTTTCGATGAGGGTTTTATGGGCCGTGTAGTGTAGAATTCTTCTCGCACTTCGCATTATGCCTGGATCAGTCGATAGGATTTACTTTTGAGTTACGCAAACGCAATTTATTACCACTGCCTGTTAGGAGAGTCACGTAATGTGGTGATTGAAGGTCGTGAGTTAAAAATAAATCTGTGCTAATCGACTACATGGGTTTTCAATCAAGTAGTTGAAATCCCAAGTCACTTTCTTAATTAATTTTATGTTCAACATTTGCATCTGGTGTTCAATAGCTGAATATAACATCATGTGCACCCCTTTTAATTAAAAGGGATCAATTCTGAATCAATTAATGTCAACACTGCCACCGCAGTTCAATCAAGAGTCACAGGGCCTTATTACTTTTTCTCCGTTATCCGACATTGCGGAAGTTTTGCACTCTCTGTTGATCTGTTAGTTAATTACCTGGGGTGAACACACACCAAAACCAGATAAGTGAGTCCGCAGCTCGTGGTCGTGCGGTAGCGTTTTCGCTTCCCGCGCCCGGGTTCCCGGGTTCGATTCCCGGCGGGGTCAGGGATTTTCTCTGCCTCGTGATGACTGGGTGTTGTGTGCTGTCCTTAGGTTAGTTAGGTTTAAGTAGTTCTAAGTTCTAGGGGACTGATGACCATAGATGTTAAGTCCCATAGTGCTCAGAGCCATTTGAACCAGATAAGTGATGGGTGGGGTGTTACAACTGATACTGAAGCGATTTCAGTGCTTAGCCTCCATGATTGGTCCACGATATGCTTCCAACAACGTGTGTATATTGTGGTAATTTACTACGCCATCTATTTTGGCTCCTCCCTACACCTCTGTATGTTACACTTTACCCGCCACAATACGTATTGATTTCCGGATGTACAGTTATAGGAACTTTTCTTCTAGTTTTGTTCAGTACTATCTCCTGTGGAAATATGTGGCTTTTTCTTAAACACTGTTGTGGTCACGTATTAAGTATGGCGCCCAACACCAAGCTAGTACAAAGCGAGCCACTTACCAAAGAAACATAGCTGCTCTACTGAAGGTGCCGTGTTTACACGCTTGCAACTAAATTGCCATAGCGCGATTAGTATCATAACAGAAAATAAGTTGGCAGCATAATATGAAATAAGTGACAATCATTCATTAACCTTATACAGAATATAAGTACTCATCTTAATGCAATATAGATGCGTGGCGCTGAAGTAAAGTTCTGACACTGGTAATCTAACTCACTATACGATGACTGTCTAATACAGCAGAAGTTCAAACGTGGATTGTTGTTATTGACGATCTGTCAGGTCCTGAGAATGTCGAACTCTTTGACGCTCGGTGTTGTATGTCCGATAATCATTCCCTGATAGCTGCTGGACTATAACTGTGGTAACTGTAGGTAACAGTTCGGCAACTGGAACTGGTCAGAAACTGTAGACAACTGGGACTGGATGGCAACTGCAGACAACCGTAGACAACTGAAACTGGACAGCAGCTTTATACGACTGGAACCGGACGGCAACTGTAGACAACTTAAGACATCTGGAACTGGATGGCAGCTGTTGACTAATGTAGGCAACTGTAACTGGTCGGCACCAATAGAAAAATGGAAGTCAACCTTTATCTGCGAATGGCGAAAAGATATCCAGCTGTTTTGCGGATCCATCAAGTAATATCTTGTATCTGCGCCGTCAGTAGTGGCTAAAATAACTATTTGTGCATGGAGCGGACTCTTTGTCTTGTGTTGGAAGCGTAATAAAGGTTCCTGTTACGTGCACCCTCTATGTGGCGACTGATCGGAACAATGTGGCACTACGCTGTAGAAGCCTGGCTGATGTCACACTCTGTGGTTATAGCTGTGTACCTAGTGTGACAGTGGACACAGAAAATACTCTGTATATTGTGAACAGCAGCGGTCGCTTAGTACTGCGTGGGGTACGCCTGAAGCAGCTTTTACGCGTTCTGTTTGCTGGGAACTCTTCAGCCCAAAGACAAAACTGATCAGATGTTGTGTACGCTCCTATTTTCAGTGTTGTAGTCTTCTCTAGGAAAACTTTTTATTTTCCAGGATCGTAACGATGGATACATTTATTACTAGCTTCGATCAGTAAAACAGCAATCTCAAGGATTGAAAACATATAGACAACTACAAGTCAATATTCATAGTATAAACAACAGAGGAAATTAATGATTAATAATAGCTGTAAGAGTACATACCATATGATAGAAAGCAGTGTCTACTAGACACTTTGTTACAGTCGTGTTTACAGTTCCAAGCTGCAAGCAGTCATATCAAACATCAATAAGGAAATCGCAAGAAAATACTTTCGGCTCAGAGTGCAATGGTGAAAAACTTACAATGCTGCATAACAGGTAACGCCTCTTTCCGCTACTGACAAGCAAATTTTGCGTTTCTAGAAATACATAACTATATTTATGAAATGCCTCATTTGCATACCTCTTGAGTATGACACAGGATACCAATTAAACACAGAACCAATCAAAATCTAAATGAGTAGTATTTTACTAATTCGTGTCGATAGAAGCACGCTTGTGTACAGATACCCAGTTTTATTAAAACAGACTTTCGTTGTAAGGTTATCGTGGGTAGTTTTATTTCATTTCTTATAATACAGTACACAATTTTCGTAAGGTTTCCTTTAGCGTTGTTGAAACAATAGTAAACATGAGAGCGAAATTAATCATCAACGATATATGCGAATTCTCTGACGTTATCTATAACAGTCTGACAATGCACATGCAGTTTATTGATTACATGCATGTAGAAAACTTGTTCTGAGTTAAATCGGTCAAACAATGTTTGAAGAAGAATAAAATGCCACTACCACACGACAGCTAATGTAGAAAATACTTTTCTGACGTATTTCGGCACGATGCGCTCTTCCCATACATAATACAAAAGCTTCGAGATGCATCTGCTGCCTGGCTGTCTATTAAACCTGAAAAGAACAAAATGTCACAGAAGTTAGCCCTCTTTCCACATGCGACTATTTTGGGTTGAGAAGTGAATGGAATTATGTTCAAAGTTCCATTAGATTGGTAACCTCAGCAGACAGGAGAAATGCGTTTTAAAAAAATTCAGCAGTAAATGTATTCGAACTCGCGACGTCTTATCTATGGTACAATACATTTACCATTACGCTACTAGCTGACAGATAGCTACAGGAACTCCAGAGCTGAACAACAATTCCTCCAGAACTTCTGCATACCACAGTGCTGCGAGATAATGCAAATGGCCAGGTCTAGAATTATGAGAGAAACAGTTACAGCTTTTCTTTTGCGCTGCACGACGTTTTCTACAAAAAGATAGCGCAACAGAATAGCTCAAGTGGAAAGGAACACTTCTTATTTAAATTTCTGCATCCTACACTGTTGGCAGTTCTGTGTAGGTGACAGTTACGTAATTTTATTTCGGTGATTACAAAATAGAGTCGAATGTATGCACTGGGTAGCCGAGGCAGCTAGTTCATGGTGATTCGGTCAACCAAGTAAATGAATTTACTGAACATGTTGCAATTTACTACAGGGAGCCTGTGTGTCAGGATTCTCATGCAGTGTGGCGCAACGGTGTTACGATAGAAAAATGTGTCAAAGAAATAAGTATTTGGTGGTCTGTTGGACAGATGATAGTTTCTTATACCTCTGGTCTATGTTCGATTCCCACTTCCGTCAATGATTTTAGATAGGGAGACAAAGATTCCATTCTCTTCTGGCTACACCAAGTGAAGAATATATAATGGCAGTGTGGTCTGAAATTCATATTAAAGATGATATTCCTTCGCTGCCACGTAGACGTTAGTTTGAACCACAATAAAGTCTGGAGTGGCGACATGTAGAAACTCTATCACCAGTAAACTTTCTTATACTAGTTATTTATTACTAGTGACGAAACAAACGCTATGTAGGGTCACAGGACACTTATTCCATCTTTTATCTGAGCTTCTGTATGTCGATAAAATTGGTTCTGAACTGAGAATGCAACTCAGACCGCCCTTAACGCGGAATTTGATCCCTTCGTGACAATACAGCTCGGCTACAATTTGTTGTTAGTTCAAAACTGCAGATTCCTCAACATCTCCACATATTGCGCGTGAATGGGTTAGAATACTGGCCCGGCACTAAAGTTTTCATTATATATAATCAAGCTCTAGCATGAGAACACCTATCTGCTGGTGGATAATAATTTTGATTTTTAATGTATTTTCATTCGTTGTCAACACTAACGATATCTGACGTTTTTGACTCCCAGTGGGACACAGAACTATTTGCGAGATCACTGCAAGTTCAAGATGTAATTCCGAGCTGCTGGTGGAGAAAAATTCGGTAGCTGACGTCTCTTTGTGTGTAGTCAACAACGATATGTGTGGGGCTCTATTCCCAGTCAGCACTGAACTCTTCGTCATATTATCTCTAGTTCAAACATGCTCGCATGTCGCTGCTGGTGCAACAAACCCATATTCAACGTTCGTTTCTCTAGAATATAACAGCGATAGGTGCCGGGTTGGAGTCCTGGGAAAGAAAAAATTAATGTTTCGTCTCGTCATTTCCGTTAAAACATCTAGCTACTGCCGAGAAAATCCGATATGTCACAGTTGGTTGTGCTTCGATATCAGTCCGATGAGGTTCTGGGTTCGAATCCCTGTCCAACACGAAGCTTTACCTCGCGGAATTTCAAGTAAGTTACTTGTGAAGAAGCAATATTTAACATCTCTCATAGTTCGTTAACAGGGACAAGAGATGTTGGGTAAGAATTCGCGTCCGTTAAAAATGTTTGCGTTATGTAATTTAAAGTTGATATTTGCTAAGTGATACTGTCTAAAATCGAGGTATATTACTCCCTGTATGCTTAATCAGGAATGACAGCTTGCGTCAGTCGCGAAATCTTTGCTTAGTCTGCCTGACCTGGGTTTGAATCCATATGCAGAACGAGACGGTTCGTCGTGTCATTTGAAGTTCACACATATTCTCAACTAGCTTCTCGTGGATAACTTAAATTTTTAATGTCATTTTGTGTTAAATAATAAGTACTGTATGTTACTTTGAAGAGGAAATCATGAATACGACGAACTTACTACGTGCATTACCTATCTGACGTAATAATGAGAGTGGTAACATTTCAGGTATGTCATTTATTGTAATAAATGTAATCTTACAAACCTTAAGGACAGTCTTATGTGTGATAATGTGTTACCTGATATTTGTAGCATCGTGGTATTACTTTACATCTTGAGTTACTGCGATACAGAGCAGTGTTTTCTAGTGGTGACTTTTTGGAACCATTTTCAATAGTCAAACGACTGTACCAAGGAGCGATTAGAGGACCTGCTAGACAGCTGCGTTATGCCGGTTGCATGCGAATCAGGCGAAATGTAATTCAGGTCGTTCGGATACTTTTGAGCATGACTGTACATTACGTTTGCTTCAAACACACGCTGTATCGGCCGTGAGCGTTATTTACCTTTCAGATTCGACGTGATGAGTTGATGTTACCCAAGAATGTCTTTAAGGCGACAAAGTAGGGTAGTGCAAAATGGATACGACAAGCTGGATGTTCCTTCTGAGATACTGCAGAAGGACTCGGCAGGAATGCGGCCACTGTATATGATTGCTGGCAGCGGTGATCACGGGAATATACGGCAGCAAGAAAACAGGGCTCCCGACGGCCGAAGACACGGTTACTGCAAGGACAGCTCCGAGCCAGACGCCCTGTAGCGTGCATTCCACTGACCCAAATCACTGCCATTTGCGACTTCAATGGTGTCAAGCGAGAGCTCGGCGGAAGCAGGTGGGAGATCTGCTGTGTTTTCTGATGAAAGTTGCTTCTGCCTCTGTGACAGTGAAAGCCCTGTGTTGGTTAGGAGGAGGCGAGTTGAGGGCCTGCAGCCAACATGCGTGCCAGACACATTGGACCTACTCCTAGAGTTATAGCCTAGAGTGTGATTTTGTTTGACACCAGAGCACTCTCGTGGTTACCCCACGCACCCTGACTGCAAATTTATACGTCAGTACGGTGTAACGACCGGTTGTGCTGCCACTCATGAACAGCATCCAGGGAGAGTTTTCCAACAGGATAACGCTCGTCACATACCGCTGCTGTAACCCAACATTCTGTACACAGAGTCAACGTGTTGCCTTGGCCTGCTAGATCACCAGATCTCTCTCGATTCGAGCACATATAGTACATCATCCACATACATCATTAACCGTCCCTGTATTGACCAACCAAGTGCAACATGCATGGAATTCCATCCAACAACAGGCAACAGGCTCCTGTGCAACACAATGCGTGCAAGTTTGCTTGCTTGCATTCAACATTCTGGCAGTTAACCGGTTATTAATGTACCAGTATTTCATATTTGCTATGGCTTATCTTGCACTTACATTAACCTATCACCTTGTCAACCACTCAAATATGTTACCTAGACAAATGTATTCGCGAAATTGCATTACTCTACATTAACCATGGACCTTGCCGTTGGTGGGGAGACTTGCGTGCCTCAGCGATACAGATAGCCGTACCGTAGGTGCAACCACAACGGAGGGGTATCTGTTGAGAGGCCAGACAAACGTGTGGTTCCTGAAGAGGGGCAGCAGCCTTTTCAGTAGTTGCAGGAGCAACAGTCTGGATGACTGACTGATCTGGCATTGCAACACTAACCAAAACGGCCTTGCTGTGCTGGTACTGCGAACGTCTGAAAGCAAGGGGAAACTACAGACGTAAATTTTCCCGAGGCCATGCAGCTTTACTGTATGGTTAAATGATGATGGCGTCCTCTTGGGTAAAATATTCCGGAGGTAAAATAGTCCCCCTTTCGGATCTCCGGGCGGGGACTACTCAAGAGGACGTCGTTATCAGGAGAAAGAAAACTGGCGTTCAACGGATCGGAGCGTGGAATGTCAGATCCCTTAATCGGGCAGGTAGGTTAGAAAATTTAAAAAGGGAAATGGATAGGTTGAAGTTAGATATAGTGGGAATTAGTGACGTTCAGTGGCAGGAGGAACAAGACTTCTGGTCAGGTGACTACAAGGTTATAAACACAAAATCAAATAGGGGTAATGCAGGAGTAGGTTTAATAATAGGAATGCGGGTAAGCTACTACAAACAGCATATTGAACGCATTATTGTGGCCAAGATAGATACGAAGCCCACGCCTACCACAGTAGTACAAGTTTATATGCCAACTAGCTCTGCAGATGACGAAGAAATTGAAGAAATGTATGATGATATAAAAGAAATTATTCAGATAGTGAAGGGAGATGAAAATTTAATAGTCATGGGTGACTGGAATTCGTCAGTGGGAAAAGGGAGAGAAGGAAACGTAGTAGGTGAATATGGATTGGGGGTAAGAAACGAAAGAGGAAGCCGCCTGGTAGAATTTTGCACAGAGCATAACCTAATCATAGCTAACACTTGGTTAAAGAATCATAAAAGAAGGTTGTATACATGGAAGAATCCTGGAGATACTAGAAGGTATCAGATAGATTATATAGTGGTGAGACAGAGATTTAGGAACCAGGTTTTAAATTGTAAGACATTTCCAGGGGCAGATGTGGACTCTGACCACAATCTATTGGTTATGAACTGTAGATTAAAACTGAAGAAACTGCAAAAAGGTGGGAATTTAAAGAGATGGGACCTGGATAAACTGAAAGAACCAGAGGTTGTAGAGAGTTTCAGGGAGAGCATAAGGGAACAATTGACAGGAATGAGGGAAAGAAATACAGTAGAAGAAGAATGGGTAGCTCTGAGGGATGAAGTAATGAAGGCAGCAGAGGATCAAGTAGAGGGCTAGTAGAAATCCTTGGGTAACAGAAGAAATATTGAATTTAATTGATGAAAGGAGAAAATTTAAAAATGCAGCAAATGAAGCAGGCAAAAAGGAATACAAACGTCTCAAAAATGAGATCGACAAGAAGTGCAAAATGGCTAAGCAGGGGTGGCTAGAGGACAAATGTAAGGATGTAGAGGCTTATCTCACTAGGGGTAAGATAGATACTGTCTACAGGAAAATTAAAGAGACCTTTGGGGAAAAGAGAGCCACTTGTATGAATATCAAGAGCTCAGATGGAAACCCAGTTCTAAGCAAAGAAGGGAAAGCAGAAAGGTGGAAGGAATATATAGAGGGTCTATACAAGGACGATGTACTTGAGGACAATATTATGGAAATGGAAGAGGATGTGGATGAAGATGAAATGGGAGATACGATACTGCGTGAAGAGTTTGACAGAGCACTGAAAGACCTGAGTCGAAACAAGGCCCTGGGAGTAGACAACATTCCATTAGAACTACTGACAGCCTTGGGAGAGCAAGTCCTGACAAACCTCTACCATCTGGTGAGCAAGATACAGGGTGTTTCAAAAATGACCGGTATATTTGAAACGGCAATAAAAACTAAACGAGCAGCAATAGAAATACACCGTTTGTTGCAATATGCTTGGGAGAACAGTACATTTTCAGGCGGACAAACTTTCGAAATTACAGTAGTTACAATTTTCAACAACAGATGGCGCTGCGGTCTGGGAAACTCTATAGTACGATATTTTCCACATATCCACCATGCGTAGCAATAATATGGCGTAGTCTCTGAATGAAATTACCCGAAGCCTTTGACAACGTGTCTGGCGGAATGGCTTCACATGCAGATGAGATGTACTGCTTCAGCTGTTCAATTGTTTCTGGATTCTGGCGGTACACCTGGTCTTTCAAGTGTCCCCACAGAAAGAAGTCACAGGGGTTCATGTCTGGCGAATAGGGAGGCCAATCCACGCCGCCTCCTGTATGTTTCGGATAGCTCAAAGCAATCACACGATCATCGAAATATTCATTCAGGTAATTAAAGACGTCGGCCGTGCGACGTGGCCGGGCACCATCTTGCATAAACCACGAGGTGTTCGCAGTGTCTTCTAAGGCAGTTTGTACCGCCACAAATTCACGAAGAATGTCCAGATAGCGTGATGCAGTAATCGTTTCGGATCTGAAAAATGGGCCAATGATACCTTTGGAAGAAATGGCGGCCCAGACCAGTACTTTTTGAGGATGCAGGGACGATGGGACTGCAACATGGGGCTTTTCGGTTCCCCATATGCGCCAGTTCTGTTTATTGACGAAGCCGTCCAGGTAAAAATAAGCTTCGTCAGTAAACCAAATGCTGCCCACATGCATATCGCCGTCATCAATCCTGTGCACTATATCGTTAGCGAATGTCTCTCGTGCAGCAATGGTAGCGGCGCTGAGGGGTTGCCGCGTTTGAATTTTGTATGGATAGAGGTGTAAACTCTGGCGCATGAGACGATACGTGGACGTTGGCGTCATTTGGACCGCAGCTGCAACACGGCGAACGGAAACCCGAGGCCGCTGTTGGATCACCTGCTGCACTAGCTGCGCGTTACCCTCTGTGGTTGCCGTACGCGGTCGCCCTACCTTTCCAGCACGTTCATCCGTCACGTTCCCAGTCCGTTGAAATTTTTCAAACAGATCCTTTATTGTATCGCTTTTCGGTCCTTTGGTTACATTAAACCTCCGTTGAAAACTTCGTCTTGTTGCAACAACACTGTGTTCTAGGCGGTGGAATTCCAACACCAGAAAAATCCTCTGTTCTAAGGAATAAACCATGTTGTCCACAGCACACTTGCACGTTGTGAACAGCACACGCTTACAGCAGAAAGACGACGTACAGAATGGCGCACCCACAGACTGCGTTGTCTTCTATATCTTTCACATCACTTGCAGCGCCATCTGTTGTTGAAAATTGTAACTACCGTAATTTCGAATGTTTGTCCGCCTGAAAATGTACTGTTGTCCCAAGCATATTGCAACAAACGGTGTATTTCTATCGCTGCTCATTTAGTTTTTATTGCCGTTTCAAATATACCGGTCATTTTTGAAACACCCTGTAAATGAGACAGGCCAAATACCCTCAGACTTCAAGAAGAATATAATAATTCCAATCCCAAAGAAAGCAGGTGTTGACACGTGTGAAAATTACCGAACTATCAGTTTAATAAGTCACAGTGCAAAATACTAACACGAATTCTTTACAGACGAATGGAAAAACTGGTAGAAGCCGACCTCGGGGAAGATCAGTTTGGATTCCGTAGAAATATTGGAACACGTGAGGCAATACTGACCCTACGACTTATCTCAGAAGCTAGATTAAGGAAAGGCAACCTACGTTCCTAGCATTTGTAGACTTAGAGAAAGCTTTTGACAATGTTGACTGGAATACTCTCTTTAAAATTATGAAGGTGGCAGGGGTAAAATACAGGGAGCGAATAGCTATTTACAATTTGTACAGGAACCAGATGGCAGTTATAAGAGTCGAGGGACATGAAAGGGAAGCAGTGGTTGGGAAGGGAGTGAGACAGGGTTGTAGCCTCTCCCCGATGTTATTCAATCTGTATATTGAGTAAGCAGTAAAGGAAACAAAAGAAAAATTCGGAGTAGGCATTAAAATCCATGGAGAAGAAATAAAAACTTTGAGGTTCGCCGATGACATTGTAATTCTGTCAGAGACAGCAAAGGACTTGGAAGAGCAGTTGAACGGAATGGACAGTGTCTTGAAAGGAGGATATAAGATGAACATCAACAAAAGCAAAACAAGGATAATGGAATGTAGTCGAATTAAGTCGGGTGATGCTGCGGGAATTAGATTAGGAAATGAGACACTTAAAGTAGTAAAGGAGTTTTGCTATTTGGGGAGCAAAATAACTGATGATGGTCGAAGTAGAGAGGATATAAAATGTAGACTGGCAATGGCAAGGAAAGCATTTCTGAAGAAGAGAAATTTGTTAACATCGAGTATAGATTTAAATGTCAGGAAGTCGTTTCTGAACGTATTTCTATGGAGTGTAGCCATGTATGGAAGTGAAACAAGGACGATAAATAGTTTGGACAAGAAGAGAATAGTTGTTGCTGTTGTGGTCTTCAGTCCTGAGACTGGTTTGATGCAGCTCTCCATGCTACTCTATCCTGTGCAAGCTTCTTCATCTCCCAGTACCTACTGCAACCTACATCCTTCTGAATCTGCTTAGTGTATTCATCTCTTGGTCTCCCTCTACGATTTTTACCCTCCACGCTGCCCTCCAATGCTAAATTTGTGATCCCTTGATGCCTCAAAACATGTCTTACCAACCGATCCCTTCTTCTAGTCAAGTTGTGCCACAAACTTCTCTTCTCCCCAATCCTATTCAATACCTCCTCATTAGTTACGTGATCTACCAACCTTATCTTCAGCATTCTTCTGTAGCACCACATTTGAAAGCTTCTATTCTCTTCTTGTCCAAACTGGTTATCGTCCATGTTTCACTTCCATACATGGCTACACTCCATACAAATACTTTCAGAAACGATTTCCTGACACTTAAATCTATACTAGATGTTAACAAATTTCTCTTCTTCAGAAACGATTTCCTTGCCATTGCCAGTCTACAGTTTATATCCTCTCTACTTCGACCATCATCAGTTATTTTACTCCCTAAATAGCAAAACTCCTTTACTACTTTAAGTGTCTCATTTCCTAATCTAATCCCCTCAGCATCACCCGATTTAATTTGACTACATTCCATTATCCTCGTTTTGCTTTTGTTGATGTTCATCTTATATCCTCGTTTCAAGACACTCTCCATTCCGTTCAACTGCTCTTCCATGCCCTTTGCTGTCTCTGACAGAATTACAATGTCATCGGCGAACCTCAAAGTTTTTACTTCTTCTCCATGAATTTTAATACCTACTCCGAATTTTTCTTTTGTTTCCTTTACTGCTTGCTCAATATACAGATTGAATAACATCGGGGAGAGGCTACAACCCTGTCTCACTCCTTTCCCAACCACTGCTTCCCTTTCATGCCCCTCGACTCTTATAACTGCCATCTGGTTTCTGTACAAATTGTAAATAGCCTTTCGCTCCTTGTTTTTTACCCCTGCCACCTTCAGAATTTGAAAGAGAGTATTCCAGTTAACGTTGTCAAAAGCTTTCTCTAAGACTACAAATGCTAGAAACGTAGGTTTGCCTTTTCTTAATCTTTCTTCTAAGATAAGTCGTAAGGTTAGTATTGCCTCACGTGTTCCAACATTTCTACGGAATCCAAACTGATCTTCCCCGAGGTCCGCTTCTATCAGTTTTTCCATTCGTCTGTAAAGAGAATAGAAGCATTCGAAATGTGGTGCTACAGAAGAATGCTGAAGATTTGATGGGTAGATCACATAACTAATGAGGAAGTATTGAATAGGATTGGGGAGAAGAGAAGTTTGTGGCACAACTTGACTAGGAGAAGGGATCGGTTGGTAGGACATGTTCTGAGGCATCAAGGGATCACCAGTTTAGTATTGGAGGGCAGCGTGGAGGGTAAAAATCGTAGAGGGAGACCAAGAGATGAATACACTAAGCAGTTTCAGAAGGATGTAGCTTGCAGTAGGTACTGGGAGATGAAGAAGCTTGCACAGGATAGAGTAGCATGGAGAGCTGCATCAAACCAGTCTCAGGACTGAAGACCACAACAACAACAACATTAATTATTTTTTGATGTTGCAATTTTTTTCCGTCACTGTAGAAGGATATTAGAAACGTTGGTTACGGAAGCAGATAATGAGTACTCCAGTATACTGTAATTTCATAAATTACAAACTTCAGGGTGTACATACTGCATAGATCTACGCATTTCTAACAAATTGTATTTTCAGCGTTAAGTGTCAGTGTGGAACTGTACAGAACGCCTTCCTGAAATCAATAAACATGGCATCACATTGGTGCCGTTATCTACTGCCTTCTGGATCGCGTAAACGCTCTCAGCGAGCTTTTCTGATAATTTCCATGTCTTGTCGTGTATATGTTGTTTTAAATGTTCTTCAAATATAAAATAATTGACGTGATGCTTTTACTATCTGATTTATTCTTAATAAGTACAATGGACAAAAAATTAGTCACCTCCAGTAGACATAATGTGGAACACAAACTCTAGCCACTAACTCCAGCCTTTACGACGGCCTCGGTCGGCAAGGAAGAGAGTCCATTAGTTTCTTAAGCTACGGCATATCTAGTAGAAGCTACTCATTGATGATTAGATCCTGTAGAGCTATCAAAATGCGGGGTTGTTGACAGCCACGTTTCACCTGCTCTTCGAAATGGTCACAGATATTTTCTATGGAATTAAGATCGGCTGATTTGACGGGTCACAATGATTAAACCAGTTCTTATGTATGGCAGTGAGGCATGAGTACTGACGGAGGCTTTGGAGAAGAAGCTAAATATCTCATAAAGGAAAGTGCTGAGGAAGATTTCTGGTTCTGTAAAAGAAGGAGAACATGATCTGGTAACCTCAGTCAAAATGGGAAGGCTAAGATGGTTAGGACATGTCCAGCAGATGACAGAAGGAAGGGTCCGGAAGAAGCTGACGATGGGACATCCTGGTGTTAGAAGAAGGAGAGGACGACCACGTGTGAGATGGCTGGAAGATGTGGAAGCCGGTCTGAGAGCTGTGGGAGCGAGGAGGTGGCGCAGCGTACTGAAGACCGAGACGACTGGAAGTCTGTGATTGAGGAGGCCAAGGTCCTCAGAGGACCGTAGTGTCATCGAGTAAGTACGGAAGTAAGCAATAAGATTTGACGGGCCACTCGAGGTGCGGTACGCTGTCTGAATGTTCATCAAACCAGGAACTTACGTCAGCAGCCCTGTGTACATAGCTGTTGCTGCCTTGGAAACTGGGAGTATCACGACATACTCATCATGCAGATGAAGAATATACAGTAACACTCTGTCAATCGAATTTTGAAATAAACATTCCGAACAGATAGCACTCCTGCTTCCGTTTTTAATGCGGTCTTTTCTGCCGTTTTATCTGAGCACCACGACCATGTAGCTGTTTTTACGGATGGGTCTAAGCAGGGTGACTCCGTTGGTTGCCCTGTCGTCTTCCCGGATCGTGTCTTCAAGGTCAGACTGCCTCCAGAATTTACCATCTTCGACGCAGAATTATATGCAGTCTTGCGGGCACTGGAGCAGATGAGACATTCTCCCAGAGTTAGATTTCTCGTCTGTTAAGATTCTTTGAGCGCCCTTTACTCTCTCCAGCGTTTGTACCCAGCAGTTAAAGTAATCCAGACTATCCAGAACGCCCTCCTCCAACTACAGCGACTGGAGAAGGAGGTGTCTTTCTGCTGGGTACCAGGGCACATGGAGCTCTGGGGAATGAAAGGGCTGATCGAGCAGCCAAGGAGGCGTGTCGTGACCGACAGGTCTTTCAGTGTGCTATCCCCCTGCATGCTCTCACCTCGCTGTTGAGGTATAAAGTCGTGTGTCGCTGGGAACATGAGTGGCTAGAAGTGACCGACAACGTGTAGTCAAGCCCACAACTCAGCCGTGGCGTACTTCCTTCCAGCCACGTCGACGGTACGAGATCCTCCTTACTCGTCTTCGCGTCGGCCACAGCCCTATGACGCCTGGATTTTTACTCCGTCGAGAGGACCCTCCGATGTGTGGTGCTTGTGGCATGCACATCACGGTGCACCACAGTTTATTGGACTGCATTTTATTTGATGACCAGCGGACTGGAGCGAATTTGCCGGCGGATCTGCAGTCTATTTTATGCAATGATCAAACGAATGTGGTTCGCGTTTTAAAGTTTTGTGAATTGTCCTACTTTTTAACGATATTTTGGGGAGCTATTTTTAATGTGTCAACAGGGTGGCTGGCTCACCCAAGATTTTTGTAAGTGGTCAGCCAGTCACATTTCCCTGTGCTGTTCTTTTACCTCCTCTGTGTTTTGTTTCCCCTCTGCATTAATTTCTTGATCAGCTGTCTTGCCCCCTCATTGGTATTACTGCATGTGGGAGGGCCTGTGCGATGGATGAATTGTGTGGTCATTTCTTGTGCATGCTTGTACGACAGTTTTCGTACTTATCCACATTCGTTTATTTTAATCATTGTTAGGGTGTTGATAACCTCGCCGTTGGGGGCCCATAAGATCACCAAACCACACACACACACACTATTTATGTTCAATGAGTGAAACCATGTCGTGGCAGGAACAACGTGGCCAAAAAATCACAGAACCACATTCGGCTTGAACTACACCGTACCGACACTGTATTTTAAAAGCGTCATTGGTCCGCCTGCGCAATTGACACCTTGCATCTGAAAAGTGGCAAAATCACGGTTCGTCAGACTACACTACTCGCCGGCCGAAGTGGCCGTGCGGTTAAAGGCGCTGCAGTCTGGAACCGCGAGACCGCTACGGTCGCAGGTTCGAATCCTGCCTCGGACATGGATGTTTGTGATGTCCTTAGGTTAGTTAGGTTTAACTAGTTCTAAGTTCTAGGGGACTAATGACCTCAGCAGTTGAGTCCCATAGTTCTCAGAGCCATTTGAACCATTTTTAACTACACTACTCGCCTCTATGCAGCTACTGTGTGTTCCTATAGTGCCTGGGCAACGGAAGACGTGAAGCTTTGTATGCCTCTGTGAGCAGTCTCCTTCAGCGAGGTATCGGACTTAAGAGGCCCATTGCAAGCAGTTCCCTTCGCAGTGTTTGCTCCATAGCGGTGTCTCCTGAAAACATCGATTACTTTCGGTCTTGAGATATCTATTGTCATTGACATGAGGGTAGCTCGTCTCCAGCCCCTGTCGAATAGTATCTTTCTATGATCACGGATTCCATGGCTGCGCGTGGTACGTCATTCCTTGTAGGCATGTTGCAGAGTCCGCATCGTTAAGTAAATAAATCAGGCAGTTTCATTCACAGAACGGTCGAGAGCGTGTCGAGCAAAATAGTCCTTTGTGCCATTCTATCACGGCTGCACGTCGATCCATTTTATTGCGTTGTTTCCTTACATCCGACTGGCGCACACACCTCACTACTGCCGTGGGTTGAATTAACGAAGGTTCACGTAACAGTCTGGTACCAGCCATAGAACATCTAGAGTGCTCCTTTGAGGAGGTCGCTAATATGTTTTTCGGTAAGGTTCGCCGCTCCTAAAATGTGTGTGTGCAGGGGTCGCTTGCATATTCTCTGTTGGAGTATAAGACTAATTCACATTCCCCCAGAGGCGTCTGACCTTACGAGGTGACCCGGCGTGTCTGCCTGCCGTGCTGGGCCGGCTGATGGAATAATTTGCGGCGCCTTCTGACCGCCGGTCATTACTAAGGCGGCGTCCGCCGGCCGCGTGGGAAATCAGCGGACCTCTCTGTCGACAACTTCGCCAAATGAAGCGGCCGGCGACTTCCACGGCACGCCGTGGCACCCAGCCAAGCTGAGAAAACTCCCACGCAGGGTCGCGCTTGATTAACTTCCGAGGCGAAGGAACAGGGGACGTGTGGAACTGGAGGCGTCCTGCGATGGTCCCATCATTCCCTCTAAAACACAACCTTCTCTACAACAGTGTTTTGACCGACTGAATCACGAGTGCCCATTTTACTTATTATAAATAAATTTAATTTTAATACTGAAACAATGGAAAATCCGGGATGGTGTAATGACCGTGTTATGGAAAGTGTAGATTGCTGCTCACCATACAGCGGAAATGTTGAGTCACAGATAACCACAACAAAAGGATTGTCAAATAAGTAAGCTTTCGACCGAAAAGGTCTTCTTCCGAACCAGACAACATAACACACTCTCACGCAAACACAACTAATCCATACTTGGTTAGTGTCTCTGGAAGTTGGTGTGTGTGTGTGTGTGTGTGTGTGTGTGTGTGTGTGTGTGTGTGTGTGTGCAAGTTCGGAAGAAAGCCTTTTTCGCCGAAAGTTCGCTTGTTTGAGAGTCTTTTTGTTGTGCTTATGTGCGACTCAACAGCTCTGCTATATAATTTTATTACTGGGTACACAAAAAGAACCTAATAATAAACTCTGAGCAGCCTGCGGGACGTCGAAGCGGAAAAAAAGTTTCTAAACAAGGTGGGAAAGGTATTGTTGCAGACCTGCTGCCATAAAACAAGTCAGTCGGCCACGTCCGCGTCGAAGTTTGTCCGTAAGCGAAAGTCCTTAGGTTTGTCCAACCGTGCGATATTGTCCAGGAACTTTCGAGAGCATGCGCCATTTATTCCCTCGATTTTTAGCGATGTTAGAGGCAGAAATTTCGAGCACCTGCTGTAGAGAATGTGATTTGAGTTAAAAAGAAATAGAGTGAAATTAACCACTGTTCCGAGAGTGCAACAAACACAGGCAAGGCGACCTGGCAGCTGTGAACTGTTACGTTAACGGAGCTATATATTTTCCTCAATAACAAGTTGTCGTGATATAGGGAACAAGAGTGGCAACGTTACTTATTCAACCATCAAGATAGATTCCGCAATATAAATTAAGAGACAAAAGGAGAAATTGGATAGAAAGTTAGTTTCCTACCTTGAGATATGAGTTATGTTGTTATTAACTGGTCTGGCAAGGTTCTGCCTAAGAATGAACTACATGTGCTTGCGCCTTCCAGAATACCGACAGAAGGCGTTGTTACTAATATCGAGGCTGGAACTGGTTTTCTGCATTACTAGCTGCAGATGAAATATGTACTGAATCAGTCAGGATCATAGCTTAGCTCAGCAACAAACCACCTAGCAGTATCTTAAAAAGATTTAAATTCTGATAAAGGCATTCTAATTCTTCAGGCAGACGAAGGCAGCAGTACAGTGGTAATGAAGAAAGAAAACTACTGCAATAAAATTCAGGACATATTAGAACCAGAAAGATACAGAGAGCTTCAGAGAAACCCAACAACTTCTGCTTTTTGGATAAGGAGTAGGATAATAAGAGCCTCTTCGATTTCTTCCGTTCACAAGAAAGGTGTCATTAAATCAGAATTGTTGCCACCAAGATTGCATGGTTTGACAAAAATTCACAAACCTGGCGTTCCATTAAGACATACTGTTAGCACTATTAATTGTCTGACCTGTGGGAGTGCCCAACACTTGGCCACTCTCCCACAGCCAGTTTTAGGAAAAACTAGTATTGTAGATTATGGTCATTTTATAAAAAAATTAATATCCTTCAGGTTGAGTCCAAGTGATATTACGTTCAGTTATAATTTTATGCCAGTATTTACTGTTGTTCCTCTTAATAAAGTGATGTCACACTTGAAAAGTATTTATGCAAATGACATGGCGCATTTCGTAAACATTGCCTCAGACCAACTTACTTTCGGTGATACAACAATTTATGATCGAATTTATGGTGTGGCTATAAAGAACCATCCAGCACAGTTGTAGTGACTTTTTAGATGGAAAAAATTGAAGAAACTGACTTTGAGATGACGAAGAAGAAATTCTCATGGTGGCGATACCCGAGTTATGTAGCGTCATGGAAAAAAAGAACGCTCAGAATTTTTAAATTTCTGGATGATGCTAATTTTAACATAAAGTTTGCTACGTAAAAAGAGAAAGATTGTCAAATTTTATTTTTGGATTTACTCAGGTACTTAGAAGAACAGATGCAGCTTTAGTGTGCAAAGTCTACAGAATGTCCACTCACGCCGAAAGATACATTCACGGAAATTACAGTCGCCATCCCAAGTGGAAAAGAGGAGTGATTGAAGTGTTGGTCGACCACGGTAGAAAAATCTGTAAATCCTCAGCTCTTGAGGTCAAGAGCGATGACTTTAACACCTATCTTCAGAAAGAAAGCTACTACGACAAAAAGAGAAATGGGGCACTGCATCAGTTATGCGAAGTGGTGCCCGTCTTTAGGGAAATATATTTCTTTTGTTGAGTTCTTGATAGATATGTTATAGCTCTAGAGTTCTGTGCACAAATTATAGTTCTGCAGACTTTTCCTAACAAAAAATTATGATTACAGTTTCGAATAGCTCACCAAGAGTTCCATAAAAACCTTAATGACATTTTTTTGTACAGGTGACGGTTTATGAGGTAACTGCAATAATGAGTTCTAGTCTCGGTCCGGCACAAAGGGAAGTTTCACACCAGCGCACACTCCGCTGCAGAGTGACAATTTCATTCTGGAAACATCCCCCAGGCTGTGGCTAAGCCATGTCTCCGCAATATCCTTTCTTCCAGAAGTGCTAGTTCTGCAAGGTTCGGAGGAGAGCTTCTGTGAAGTTTGGAAGGTAGGAGACGAGGTACTGGCAGAAGGAAAGCTGTGAGGAGGGGGCGTGAGTAGTGCTTGGGTAGCTCAGTTGGTAGAGCACTTGCCCGCGAAAGGCCAAAGTCCCGAGTTCGAGTCTCGGTGCGGCACACAGTTTTAATCTGCCAGGAAGTTTCATATCAGCGCACACTCCGCTGAAGAGTCAAAATCTCATTCTGGACGATAAAGTTTAATGGCAATGGTAGTCGAGTAGTTCACAAACGTATCCATTTCTGAAATACTTCCACCCTTGGTCCGAAAGCTAATGATCAAGCCCTTTTGGATGTCAGATAAATCGCTCCGCTTCCGCGTTACAACAACGATTGCACGGTTTCCGCGTCCCCACGACCCGGTTTATGTACACTCAATTACTGGTACTGTAACCTGCTGTCTGTGTGTGATTACTGCACGCTGACGTCGAAGATACACTACTGGCCATTAAAATTCCTACACCACGAAGATGACGTGATACAGACGTGAAATTTACCCGACAGGAAGAAGATGCTGTGATATGCAAATGATTAGCTTTTCAGAGCATTCACACAAGGTTGGCGCCGGTGGCGACACCTACAACGTGCTGACATGAGGAAAGTTTCCAACCGATTTCTCATACACAAACAACAGTTGACCGGCGTTACCTGGTGAAACACTGTTGTGATGCCTCGTGTAAGGAGGAGGAATGCGTACCATCACGTTTCCGACTTTGATAAAGGTCGGATTGTAGCCTATCGCGATTGTGGTTTATAGTATCGCGACATTGCTGCTCGCGTTGGTCGAGATCCAATGACTGTTAGCAAAATATGAAATCGGTGGGTTCAGGAGGGTAATACGGAACGCCGTGCTGGATCCCAATGACCTCGTATCACTAGCAGTCGAGATGACAGGCATCTTATCCGCATGGCTGTAACGGATCGTGCAGCCACGTCTCGATCCCTGAGTCAACAGATGGGGACGTTTGCAAGACAACAACCATCTGCACGAACAGTTCGACGACGTTTGCAGCAACATGGACTATCAGCTCGGAGACCATGGCTGCGGTTACCCTTGACGCTGGATCACAGACAGGAGCGCTTGCGATGGTGTACTCAACGACGAACCTGGGTGCACGAGTGGCAAAACGTCATTTTTTTCGGATGAATCCAGGTTCTGTTTACAGCATCATGACGGTCGCATCCGTGTTTGGCGACATCTAGGTGAACGCACATTGGAAGTGCGTATTCGTCATCGCCATACTGGCGTATCACCCGGCGTGATGGTATGGGGTGCCATTGGTTACACGTCTCGGTCACCTCTTTTCGCATTGACGGCACTTTGAACAGTGGACGTTACATTTTAGATGTGTTACGACCCGTGGCTCTACCCTTCATTCGATCCCTGCGAAACCCTACATTTCAGCAGGATAATGCACGACCGCATGTTGCAGGTCCTGTACGGGCCTTTCTGGATACAGAAAATGTTCGACTACTGCCCTGGCCAGCACATTCTCCAGATCTCTCACCAATTGATAATGCCTGGTCAATGGTGGCCGAGCAACTGGCTCGTCACAATACGCCAGTCACTACTCTTGATGAACTGTGGTATCGTGTTGAAGGTGCATGGGCCGCTGTACCTGTAAACGCCATCCAAGTTCTGTTTGACTCAACGCCCAGGCATATCAAGGCCGTTATTACGGCTAGAGGTGGTTGTTTTGGGTTCTGATTTCTCAGGATTTACGCACCCAAACTGCGTGAAAATCACATGTCAGTTCTAGTATAATATATTTGTCCAATGAATACCCGTTTATCATCTGCATTTCTTCTTGGTGTAGCAATTTTAATGGTCAGTGGTGTATGTTGTTGTCAGATTAATGTAACTGGACCGTGTAAAAGCCTCTAGCATCTACGCTCAAGTGTACGCAGCAACTACAAAAAGAAGCCTTAACATCCGCCTTAAGGAACACAGGAACAATTGTCGTCTGGGCAACACGGATAGTTCGGCAGTAGCAAATCAAGCACTGCGACCAGGTATCCATCTACTTCGTTTCACCGATAATATTTTATCAAGATCCAAACATAAGTATGCTACAAAGTGCACGGAAGTCGTATAAATCCGAAAGAAAAGAAAAAACAATAAAAACTTTAACACAATAAGAAGGTAATTTCCAGGAACAATTGCAAGCGATGTATATCGAATGCACGACTATCACGGAGCAAGATATCGATTTTGTTTACAACGATATGAACTACTACGAAATTGCGAGCGACGTGGATTTCGGTTATAGCGATGGCAACGACAAAAGCAACCCATGAAAGTTGTCCAATGACGACATGAAACGTAATTTCACTTACCTCACTCGTCACCGATGTCTTCGTGCTGGATAATTCCGCGTGATGTGTATGCTGCCGGCAGAGGTCTTTTTTTCCATAGGTGGGGTACACTCTATCAATATCTCTTAAGGAAACTGGTATAGTTCAAAATGGTTCAAATGGCTCTGAGAACTATGGGACTTAACATCTGTGGTCATGGAGTCCCTTAGAACTTTGAACTACTTAAACCTAACTAACCTAAGGGTATCACACACATCCATGCCGCCGGCCGGTGTGGCCGTGCGGTTCTAGGCGCTTCAGTCTGGAACCGCGTGCCCGCTACGGTCGCAGGTTCGAATCCTGCCTCGGGCATGGATGTGTGTGATGTCCTTAGGTTAGTTAGATTTAAGTAGTTCTCAGTTCTAGGGGACTGATGACCACAGATGTTAAGTCCCATAGTGCTCAGAGCCATTTGAACCATTTTTGAACACATCCATGCCCGGGGCAGGATTCGAACCTGCGACCGTAGCGGTCACGCGGTTCCAGACTGAAGCGCATAGAATCGCACGGCCACACCGGCCGGCAACTGGTATAGTCTCACAGGGATGTTTTATTCCATGTAAGCGCAAGTGGTGGAAATAGATGTATTGAAAAATATGTAATTCATGTCGAGCTGCTAGTCGTCCTTCTCTTTTGGTGGATGATTTCAGGGATTTCCGTAATCGAACGGTGTTCTGTGTGAGCACAGACAGATCATCAGAAGACACGAATTCGATGGAACGGTTTACAAATTCGTGGTGAAATCCCTCTTCCTTCAAAGATTTCCGTCCATCTGCAATGACTTTGGTGCCGGGCAACATGAAGTTGTTAATAAGATTCACGAAAGTTTGTTTAATTCTGGAATATACTTTCTCAATGAAACATTTTCTTGTTTCTTTTTATGCCTCCGACTACCCAAATCCGTTCAGTTTCGTCCTTGAAAAGTCGTCCTTTCCCGTATTTTCGGTTTGTTATCTGCCACTCATATATTTCCGCAACGTTTTTGAGGCCACCTATTCACAATTACTTAACACACCTCTCGACAGAAACCGTAGGTCACAAACAATACTAATCGACAGTCCAGTTTCTGACGCTGCGTTTTGCAGTATGTAACCTTTAATTCAGCAGGAAAGCAGGATGATGGTCTGCTTTATTGTTAGTTTAGAATTATCAAACCACGTGTTTTTCCATATGTTTCTTTTTCGACACTTGCTACAATACAACTCTAATGGGAACTCACAAGTTTGACACAGCTCTCCCCATAACAATCCAAGCAATTTCTAGTGTCGTGGTTCTGCTGCAGATGGTACTCCCAACAGAAGTCTAAACAATTTTCAACGGTACTCAACCTAGGTACCAAACCACGCCACCTGAGACTAACACTAGTGGAAACTTAGCTGCTTCGGTCATGTCTAAGAGACCGCTGAAAATAAATACTCTTTACCACTTCTTATGTGTCAAAGCTGTCGCTCGAAGTGAGATTTCTTACCGCAGATTATATCTCATCGCTGTAAGCAAAATCGATAGCTTGTATCGCGACAGTCGCGCATTCGATATATATCACTTGCAAGCGTTCTTGGAAATTACCAGAAAAATCCGCTTGCTTAGTTGGGTGGTAACGTGCTCGCCTCCCATGCAAGCGGGCCTGGGTTCGATTCCCAGCCGGTTGGATGTTTTCTGAGCTCGAAGACTGGCTTTTGTGTTGTCATCATCATCATTTCATCCTCATTACCGGCGCGCAAGTCGCCCATTGTGGCGTCGACTGAAATAAGACTTGCACTTGGCGTATGAACCTCCCCGGATGGGGTCTCCCGGCCAACGATGCCATATGCTCATTTCAATTTTTTTTTTATTTTTGTTTTTTATGCCAGCCAAATAAGCGTAACAGAACAAGTTTAGTGCCTCACTGATAAATCGAGCAAACAACGCACAACTCTTCCCCACAGCAAGTTCCAAGACAAACATCAATGCTACTCCGCAGTCTTAGGCAGCTGCTGATGACGTCACGAACCAGCCTTTACCTGTTCGACTAGTATGCAAACTGACAGCATCACAGAAGTGATAAGGACCTAGATCCTGGCAGCGATCTGCAAAATGCAGGCTTGATACTCTCCTTTAGAATCCAGACTTTAATAAAAATGTCAAGTTAGTGTCAATCAGAACACAGGGAGAAGTTGTGATCTAAATGACAATAGATTTATTCATCCTTAATATCACAAGACAACAAAAATTACTAAAGAAACGTCACACGAACATTATTATTTGACAAATGCTTTCACAAACAAGGGGTCTTTGGTGGACAAAGTGATCAGCTGGCGATCGACACACGACACTAACTGGAACACTAATCGCTTTATCTGACTTCATACACGTGAATCCGGGCTATGGCACAAAAACTACGCCACCATCAAGCATCTATACTCAACTATTCCAAAAAAAGAAAAATATGGTTCGAAAGCTGGCCCTGGGGACCGAGCAGTTCTAGGCGCTTCAGTCCGGAACCGCACGACCGCTACGGCCGCAGGTTCGAATCCTGCCTCGGGCATGGTTGTGTGTGATGTCCTTGGGTTAGTTAGGTTTAAGTTATCCTAAGTTCTAGGAGACTGATGACCTCAGAAGTTAAGTCCCGTAGTGCTCAGAGCCATTTGAACCATTTGGTTCGAAAGAACAGGGTGCTGAGAAACCTATATTGGAGCCCTACGCTGTAGCAGTGGATATTTACCCTTCTGCTGGTCGGGGCATCACACCATGATGCGTTCGGTGACTGAAGTCATAGACGGCTGCAATCTGTTATTAATGGCGTGAGCCCGAAAAATCCAAGTATGTGGTCTCGCGTTCGGGTAATTCAGAACACAGGTACTTCCCTATGAGCCTCTGGATCCCTGGTGGATTCCAGTGTGCAGGTGGACCTGTTTGCTGGTCTGCCAAACCAGTTTGACTCCGTACCATGCCTGTGTGTGATGGAATATGTCAAATGTTTAGACAGCCGACTCAAGACAAATAAGTACACCCACGCACCACTCGTTGTGTGTGCGATGCTAGAAGTAGTACCTCTGACGGTTCAGAAGGTGACTGGCACAGGCTTTAAGTGGCACACTAGTAAAGGACACAAATTACAGTTTAGGTAGAGACCTGCAGTTCTTTACTAGCGAAGTGCCAGTACATGAGTGATTTCTTCTCTTTCTGTCTGCTTCCTCCTCAGCTCGGTAGCAAAGCGCATTTACATCTTAGACTTCCCCCACTTTAGCACAAGCCAGTCACGAGCTGGAGCACGGCATTTGAAGCTGGGAGAGAGCCCTTTGCTCTGCATACACCGATTTGACGAATCAGGACTTTAAAGTTAATTGGGAGAAAAGGAAAACAAAGATTCAACTTCGAGGCCTCTTTCCCACACGTTTACACCGTGTCTTTTGCTAACAACATGACCAGGATGGAACCACAGCCTTTCATAAAAGCTTGTTATCTCTCCTGTTGCGTTCATTTCGAAGTTTCCAAAGAACGGCCATAAACCCGCTAAAAGCCTCATGCTTTCACAGATATGTTTTGTAACAGAGTCTGGACGTCTGAGCACCAGTGTCTTGCCCACGGAAATTCGCAGAACACACACAGATGTCCCTTCTGATTCCTGCCTAACAAGGGCCCATCCTCTGCTTTATTGCTGGTCTAAAATGCGCTGGCCATTGCAGCGGCGACTTCTCGGCGCTAGTCATTCTATCTGGATGTGGATGCCAATGGACTGGCACCAGCCAACGCGTCTGCACAATAAGACCGCAGAACTCGGCCGTCCGGAAATGTTTCCACCCAGGTCCTGCAGAAAAAACGTGCTTCCCTCGGCCCACCGTCGCCGTGCTTTTACTGCAGTCCTTTAAATTGGCACGCTATTCCTTTGAATGCAAGTAAAGCTTACCATTATTTCTTCCAGAGAGCATGCAAGCAAGAGCATTAACTATTGACCACCATTTCATCATGATGTATGAAGTCAAACTGCAATACACACCATATTCCGTAAGAACCTGAAGCAGCATACCACCGAATCAAAAGTGAGTGCCCTGCAATCTCTCAAACGATCATCCTAAAAGCAAAGAACACTTTGACACCAAATTACGCTATTCTCACACACTCCTCCCCCCCCCCCCTTCTGATGTCGTGTTGTAAACCCTATCTAATCGTTGGCAATAGAAAAAAGCTAACCGCAAGTAAAAAAATGATCATTTACTGTTTATGTGTACGATTTTTAAATGATTGAGAAAATTAACGATCCAGCCAAGTTTAAGATTTGTGGTGTAATATGGGTGTAATATGGCTCCTGGTGGCATGAAGAGTCTTCCCATCGTCATTTAGGAAAGATAACCGAAGTTACAGAAATGTGATGAATGAAACTTCAGTTCGAAAATGGTGCATCATACTCGTGTTTAACGGCAAAAGAACGGATGTTCATGATGGGGAACTATCATGTCGACCTTCACCTGTGACTGGAGAACTCACGTCAAGAAATGAGGAAAAATTCAACAGAATAGACATTTCACTAGTGATGAACTGAACTTGTGCTTTCCTCCAATTTCCTGATTATTCTTTTGTCAAATTGCTGGTGGTGATTTGGGCTAAAGAAATGTGTGTGCCATTTGGGTTCCTCGACTTTTGAAAGACGAATACAACAAACAACGAAATAGGGCTGCTCTCTGTCTTCTCAGTCGATACGACAAGGATGGTGAGTAGTCTGTGAGCATCATTGTTACTGGTGGCGAAACCTGTGCTTCGTACAAAAGTTCAAAAACAAAGCACTTCTCAATGGAATGTCATCATTCAAAATCCCCAGACTTGGATCCAAGTGACTAGTATCTTTTACCCAAATTGAAAGATTTTACTGGCGGGAAGCACTTTGGAACTGAAAAGAAATGAAATAGGACGTCAGTAACAGTTTCAACAACTTGCCGGCAGCTGAATATGCACAAGTCATTGAAAAGCTTGCGGAGCGGTATAACATATGTCCAGATTTGAACGGCAGCTACGTAGAAAAATAGCTAAAACCTGTTTTACACTAGCGACTGTCCGGTCAAAATCGACTACTCGTTGTGGTTTTGCAACGTCGCGAGTGGGATAGTGATGTCAGTAATCAACTGACTGTGCCGAGTGCGGAGCTCTTAAACATTGAGTATGCTGCACACTGCGCATGCTCAGAACCAGGAGAATGTGTCGTCGTGTGCCAACATCGGAAGCTAACGTATTCTCGCCAAGATCAGTGCTATTACAGTAATGAATCTTGTGTCTTCTTAACCTTTATTTTGTTGTTTGCTTTGTTCTCGTGACACATTGCAAAGATTGCACAAGCGCCTGGTATTTTTCCTACTAAACTGACTTAGCGTACAAAAAACTCAAAACAATCTTCGGTGAAATTAAAATGGGAGCTGCACTTTTAAATCCAGAGGAGAGCAGAGAGGTGAACAGAGTACACTGAAGGCCTTGGGGTGGGGGGGGGGGGGGAAGACATGTCTGATGATATGATAGACGAAGAAACAGGAGTGGATAGGGAGGCGATAGGGCATCCCCCAATAGAATCAGAATTTACAATATCTTTGGAAGAGTTAAGATTAAATAAGGCGCAATGGATGGATGACATTCGATTGGAAATTCTAAATCTTTGGGGAAATGGCAGCAAAACGATTATTCACATTGGTTTGTAGACTGTATGAGCCTGGCAAGTTACCATCAGAGGTTCGGAAAAATATCATCAATACAATTTCCGAGATTGCAAGAGCCGACAAGCGTGCGAATTATCGCACAGTCGGGTTAATGGCTCATGCATCCAGGTTGTTAACAAGAGTAGTATAAAGGAGAATGGAAAAAAATTGGAGATCTGTTAGATGACGATCAGTTTCCCTTTAGTGAGGGTAAAGGCAACAGAGAAGTAATTCTGACATTGCCATTGATAATGGAAGCAAGACTGAAGAAAACTCAAGAGTCAGGACAGGCTCATGGGATTTGTCGACGCGGAAAAAGCGTTTTCAGTGTAAAATGGTGCAAGGTGTTTGAAAACCTGAGAAAAATACGGGCAAGCTATACTTAAAGACGGATAATATACCATATCTTGTAACCTCCCCGCAAAATTTTGAAAAAAAAATGACAATAATTAAATGTAAATGGGCATCGAGCCAAGTGTAACTTCCCACCAAAAATAAAAGAAAACTCAATGATCACAAAATTAGTAAAAGCGTTGCGCCAAATGCTAATTATATTTTATTAAATAAGAGCAGATATCTAACTACTTTTCAGAAGATTCTCAAAGAAATACCATCCTGGCAGGGTCGCCAAGTGTAACCTCCCCGTGAAAGTTTGAAATGACAATAATTAAATGTTAAAATGAATAGAGCCAAGTGTAACCGCCCCGTGAAAATATGAAAATGAAAATAATTGAATATAATTGCAAATAGTGCCAAATGTTAGCTTCCCACAGTAATAAAACTCAGTGATAATAAAAATGTGGAAAAATGTTAAGTCCCCACAAAATTAACGTAAGGTGAACCTGATAAATTTTATAAGGGCAGCTGCGCTGACCTTAGGCCCTGTGCAATAATTAATCTGATAAATTGATTCTGGGAGGAAAAACATAGGAAATATTGTTTCAATTGGAATGATTCTTTTCTTAAAAACGATTGCTTTGAAAACAAAATTATTATTGGGGCATTTCTTGAACAAATTAATTACAATTAACATACATTACATTATCAGATGTGCGCAATGCTGCTTCATTACCTTATTTAACAATATACCTCGTCCCGAACCTTGACCAGAGACCCATGTCGACCCCCGCCGACTCCTCACACACAACTTCCGACTGAGTCCAACTCGCAACTGCACTGACTACTACTGCAGACAGAGTGCAACTCGCAACTGTTCCTCGCGACTCCCTACACGCAACTGAACTCTCGCGCAGTCAAGCGCAGACTAGCAACTATAAACAACTCTCTAGTTAGAGATTCTGTCATGACTCGCCATCACTGTTAATGAAAACATATGAAACGTACGCATTTCAATCTACGAGAACCAGGAGGGAACAATAAGACTGAAAAACCAAGAACTAAGTGCATCGATTAAAAACGATATAAGACATGTAGTATTCCGCCCCTTTTGTTCAATCCGTACATTGAAGAAGCAATGACGGAAATAAAATAAAGGTTCAAGAGGGGGATTAAAATCCAAAGTGAAAGGATACCAGTGTTAAAATTCACTGACAATATTGCTATCCTCAGTGAAAGTAGAGAAGAGTTACAGGAGATGTTGGATGGTGTGAACAGTTTAATGAGTCCTAATGTGGACTAAGAGTAAATCGAAGAAAGACTAAAGTAATGAGAAGTAGTAGAAACGAGAATACAAAGAAAATTAATATTACAATTGATGTTCACGAAGTAGATGAAGCGAAGGAACTCTGCTACCTGGGCAGAAAACTAAAGTATGGCACACAGAGCAAGGGGGAAATAAAAAGCATACTAGCACTGGCAAAAAGGCCATTCCTGGACAAGAAAAATCTCCTAGTATTAGATATAGGCGCTAATTCTAGGAAGAAATTACTGAGAAAGCACGTTTGGAGCACAGCATTGTGTGGCAGTGAGGCATGGACTGTGGAAAAACTGGAAGAGAAGAAGAGAAGGAGAAAGAGGAGAAGGAGGAGGAGGATAAATAGGAGAAGGAGGAGGAGGATAGAGTGGAGAAGGAGAGGGAGAAGGAGGAGGAGGAGGAGAAAGAGGAGAAGGAGAAGAAGGAGGAGGAGAAAGAGGAGAAGGAGAAGAAGGAGGAAGGGAAAGAGGAGAAAGAGAAGGAAAAGAAGGAGGAGGGGAAAGAGGAGAAAGGGAAGGAGAAGGAGAAGAGAAGAGAAGAGAAGCATTTGAGATTTGCTGCTACAGAGAAATGTTGAAAATTAGAGGGATCTGTAGACGGTAAAAATCATAGGTTTAGCCACTGAGAACTGCAGAGGAATGGCACAAGTTCAACTTTGAGATGAAGAGATTGACACAGGAGAAGAATTCGTGGCGGGTCGCATCCAACCAATCAGATGACTGATGAATCACAAAAGAAAAAAAAATTGAGCCTGCGCTTGTAGTGATTACTAACTGGCCGGGTATTCTTCCACAAGAGAGACAAAAGCCCTGAAAGTAAAGAAGTACTTAAGTTTCACATTATCTACATAAAGTAAAAGCCTCTGTGGCTGGTTGGACTCGTTGAAAGTTAATCGCCAGTACTGTTGGGCAGCTAGAAGTTAGGAAGTTAGCGTTGATGGAGGATAGAGGTCTGAAGTGTTAGCGTAGGCTAACCGTCTGGAAGTATCCGACTTGGAGATTGAAAATTATTCATGATTATATATCTTTGTACTGGATGTTCAAAAATGGTTCAAATGGCTCTGAGCACTATGGGACTTAACTTCTCTGGTCATCAGTCCCCTAGAACTTAGAACTACTTAAACCTAACTAACCTAAGGACATCACACACACCCATGCCCGAGGCAGGATTCGAACCTGTGACCGCAGCGGTCGCGCTGTTCCAGACTGGAGCGCCAAGAACCACTCGGCCACACCGGCCGGCGTGTACTGGATGTCAATGACGATTTATATTCGTGTTTGAACTGGATGTCACATTATTAAGGTAAAAAATATATTATTTGGTTTGCAACAAAATCTTTCCTTTGCTAACCACATGCCTGTTAGTAGTTAGTGGCTTTAGTAGTTAGAATCTTTTATTTAGCTGGCATTATTGGCGCTCACTGTATTGCAGTAGTTCAAGTAATGAAGATTTTTGTGAGGTAAGTTCTTAATTAAATATATAGGGTATTGTCAGGAATTTTTTTAGTCAGGGTCATTCTTTTGTATTAATTATTTGAAGTATATATATGGTGTTGCGCTAGAATATTGTGGCTCAGTGTTGACATGATAAGAAAATTAAAGAGAAAGTAGGCTCAGTACGTTCAGTTTTACTCAGCTGTTTCAGAATCAAGTAACATAGAAGTTTTATCTTCTCAGTCATTCAGCAATTTAAGTACAGAAGCACACATTTAAATAAAGAAGTTCCAAAATGTAGATGTTTTGAAATATGTGTATGATACGTTTCACATTCTTTCAGTTTTGAAGAGTGAAGACTAATATAAAAAAATCCACGATTAATTTTGGTTTGGTCATTAATAAACTGTGTTATCATTCATTGTTTCTACATTCTGTTGTTATACTTACATTTCTTTGAAAAAGGACGGTCCCTCCTAATCTCACACCCGCCACCTCTTGCAAGATACGCAGTTTTGACGCCGACATCTAAAATGCGAGACTTAGTACGTGAAGAAACATTCAGGGGGACTGCAGTAGACTCACTCGTCACCATTAGTAGATTGAGCCAAAAATGCCGCTCGTGAAACTGGTTGTTAAATAAGGTATCTTCAAGTATCTCGAATAAAAGTCTCTCAAGAAACAAAATTTATGTCTTTTGGAATGACCAACGTACAACAGCTTTTGGCGGTTCAGTGAGGTCGTTCCTGAAATGGGGATGATAGCTGGCAGGCATGTGACAAGAATGGAGAACTACGTCAAACCGAGCAGCAAGAACTGCGCAGAGATATACGGTGCCAGGTATTCGGCTATCCCGGTATTTATTACTTCGCAGAACTTCGCGCGCGGGCCTAAGCTGTGGCCGGCCGGCGCTTTACCGACTCGCGGAAATCCCGCCGCACAGCTGTCGGCCCGCTCTCCTGCAGGGCTGAAGCAACACAGATAGCCGCGCGCCCGTGCTGCGCCGCGCAATCCCGCGGCCGCGCCGTTCCGGACTACATTTCCGCAGCAGAGCGCAGATACGAATATTCCGCCGATGGAAGCGGAAAGCTAATCCTATTGTCGGGCCGACAGAACGGCGGCAAAAAGGAGGAAGGTACGGTATAGAGAGAGCGGGGGAGAAGCGGCGAACAGCTCGCGGGCAGGAGACGACAATGGGACGGCGCGCAGCCGGCGTCAATTCAGCGCGATCGTGGAAACGGCAGCCAATGAAAGCCCGCACCGAAAGAAAAAAGAGTGAAAGAAAAAAAAGGGGGAACCCGGCAGCGGAAGCGGTAGTCGCTGTTCCGATGCAGCCGTGTGTGCGCGTGAGCACAATTCTCCACCCGGCGCACAGCGGGGATGCTCATGCCGACGTCTTCTGCGGAAGTGTGCAGGCTGAGCAAGTTATTACTACGCCTTCAGAGCATTCCATTTCATTATCTAATCGCCTATTGTTATAGTTTGACACTTCTACGGGTATACGAGGGTCACTCAAAAAGAAATGCACCCTATATTTGTAAAAATACAGTTTTCATTCTGCATGTGTGAAAGTCTTACAGAGTGTAGATACATCCTTCCCGATTGTTTCTAAACTTAGTGCAACCTGTTCCCGTGAGTGGCGCCGTCACTCCATGTCTTCAAGATGGCTGCTACACTTGACGTTCGTCAGAAGCAACGTGCTGTCATAGAATTCCTGTGCTCTGAAAACGGGACAGTGGGAAACATTCACAAGAGGTTGAAAAAGGTGTATGGAGATGCTGCTGCCGATCGCAGTACAGTTAGTCGGTGGTCAAGCAGGTTACGTGATGAAAGCGGCCACGGCAATATTGAGGATCGTCCTCGCAGCGGCAGGCCTCGTACTGTACACACTCCAATGTGCAGAGAGTTAACGAATTGGTAATTGCTGTCATATGCATCACAGTGAACGAATTGTCACGCTACGTTGGGATAGGGGAAGGAAGTGTTCGCAGAATACTGATAGTGCTGGCGTTGAAAAAGGTTTGTGCCAGGTGGGTTCCCAGGATGTTGACCGTGGCTCACAAAGAAACAAGAAAAACGGCATGCAGCGAACTTTTGGAACAGTACGAGAACGGTGGAGATGAATTTCTTGGAATAATTGTGACAGGCGATGAAACACGGCTCCATCATTTTTCACCAGAGACGAAGAGCCAATCAAAGGAGTGGCATCATGCAAATTCACCGAACAAAAAAAAATTCAAAACCACACCTTCTGCTGGAAAAATTATGGCTACGGTGTTTTTCGATTCCGAAGGACTGTTGCTTGTGGACATCATGCCAAATGGAACCCCCATAAATTCTGATGCATATCTGACGACACAGAAGAAACTTCAAGCTCGACTGAGTCGTGTTCGACCACATCGGCAAAAGCAGAATGTTTTGCTGTTGCACAACAATGCACGGCCACATGCGAGTCAAAAAACCATGGAAGCGATCACAAAACTCGGATGGACAACACTGAAACACCCGCCTTACAGTCCTGACCTGGCATGTGACTATCATCTCTTTGGGAAACTGAAGGACTCTCTTCGTGGAACAACGTTTGAAGATGATGACTCCCTTGTGCATGCTGCCAAACAGTGGCTCCAACAGGTTGGTCCAGAATTTTACCGTGCGGGTATACAGGCACTGGTTCAAAGATGGCGTAAGGCAGTTGAGAGGGATGAAAATTATGTGGAGAAAAGAAAATATTGTTCCTAAAGGATGTATCTACACGCTGTAATACTTTCAAACATGTATAATAAAAGATTGATTTTAAAAGAAATTGTGTGCATATCTTTTGGAGTGACCCTCGCACATTAAGATATTAAGGCTGTGTAATGCCACGCTCTGCAGCCGTCACAAAGTACACAGCCTGAGAAAAAAAGAGAAAGAAATGAATCAGCTTGAAAGGTAATGTAAGATTATTGCAGAGATTACAAAATAGGGTCAAATTTACAAAGAACGTGGCTCCGTAAGCTCAGAGTATGCTTAAACAAATCCTCAATAGTGTCATCAAAGGAATGAGAGAGCAGATCTATAGAATCTTTGATGGGAAGGCACGTGAGTACGATGGTTCATCAGTGCTGACCATCATATATCCTTCTCAAAGACGGAATAATTTAATTTGGCTGATGAAGTCGATCGTATTCTTGAAGTGGTGCACACAGTGAACAACGACTGGAGTGAGGAGGCTGGCCAGATGTTTCACGAGTCTGTCAGTCGGCGATCCAGCTTGGTCACGATGGAACGTAGAGGTGTGTTCTTCTTGCGAACTTTGGAAGGCATACAGTGCGAGAGGTCTAGGAGGGAGGAAGTTTTCAACGACGTTACTTTCCAGTGAAGACCGTTTGAGAAGCTCCGACGTCTTCTTCATTACTTTGTATGTTGAGTCTCGTACTAATTTTTGATACCTCTTCTCCTCCAGAACATCCGTCATGGTCGGCTATTTGCACAATGATAGCTGCATTGCACTTGCCACCTGGCAGGATTACGATGAGAGCATCGTTGTGGAGTTCGCGAAGAGCATTGTGCTCAGCTCCTGTCACGTTAAAAGTGGTCTCTACATCTACATCTACATCTGCATGGATACTCTACAAATCACATTTAAGTGCCTGGCAGATGGTTCATCGAAACACCTTCACAATTCTCTATTATTCCAATCTCGTATAGCGCGCGGAAAGAATGAACACCTGTATCTTACCGTACGGTCTCTGATTTCCCTTGTTTTATCGTGATGATCGTTCCTCCCCATGTAGGTCGGTGTCAACAAAATATTTTCACATTCGGAGGAGAAAGCTGGTGACTGGAATTTCGTGAGAAGATTCCGTCGCAACGAAAAACGCCTTTCTTTTAATGATGTCCAGCCCAAATCCTGTATCATTTCTGTGACACTCTCTCCCATATTTCGCGATAATACAATACGTGTTGCCTTTTTTTGAACTTTTTCGATGTACTCCGTCAGTCCTACCTGGTAACGATCCCACACCGCGCAGCAGTATTCTAAAAGAGGACGGACAAGCGTAGTGCAGTCAGTCTCCGTAGTAGGTCTGTTACATTTTGTAAGTGCCCTGCCATTAAACGCAGTCTGGTTATCCTTCCCCACAACATCTTCTATGTGTTCCTTCCAGTTTAAGTTATTCGTAATTGTAATACCTAGGTATTTAGTTGGATTTACGGCTTTTAGATTGGACTGATTTATCGTGTAACCGAAGTTTAACGAGTTCCTTTTAGCACTCATTTGGATGACTTCACACTTTTCGTTATTTAGGGTCAACTGCCACTTTTCGCACCATTGAGATATCTTTTCTAAATCGTTTTGCAATTTGTTTTGATCTTCTGATGACTTTATTAGTCGATAAACGACAGCGTCATCTGCAAACAACCGAAGACGGCTGCTCAGGTTGTCTCCCAAATCGTTTATATAGATAAGAACAGCAAGGGCCTGTAACACTACCTTGGCCACGCCAGAAATCACTTCCGTTTTACTCGATGACTTTCCGTCAATTACTACGAACTGTAACCTCTCTGACAGGAAATCACAGATCCAGTCACATAACTGAGACCATCTTCCATAAGCACGCAATTTCTCTACGAGCCGCTTGGGTGGTGCAGTGTCAAAAGCCTTCCCGAAATCCAGAAATACGGAATCGATCTGAAATCCCTTGTCAATAGCACTCAACACTTCATGTGAATAAAGAGCTAGTTGTGTTTCAGAGTAACGATGTTTTCTAAACCCATGTTAACTGTGTGTCAATAGACCGTTTTCTTCGAGGTAATTCATAATGTTCGAACACAATATATGTTCCAAAATCCTGCTGCATATCGACGTTAACGATATGGGCATGTAATTTAGTGGATTACTCCTACTACCTTTCTTGAATATTGGTGTAACATGTGCAACTTTCCAGTCTTTGGGTACGGATCTTTCGTCGAGCGAACGGTTGTATACGAAGGGCTTATTTCAATAGTGATACAAGTCCACTTTTGTTCAGTCTGATATGCAGAGTCCTAAAGTGAAATGAACGCTGAATAATCTGCAGTTGAGGTACCAGAAATATTCAAGCTTCTTGCTAGAGATGAACCTTTCTTTCTGTTTATTTGGACCATTAATGTCAGAAGCATTATAGACAGAAAAGTGGAGGAAATGGACTTGTACCACTACTGAAATAAGCCTTTCATATGATTGTTAAGTATGGAGCTAATGCATCAGCATACTCTGAAAGAAACCTAATTGGTATACAGTCTGGACCAGAAGGCTTGCTTTTATTAAGTGATTTAAGTTGCGTCACTACTCCGAGGATATTTACTTCTACGTTACAAATGTTGGTCAGATTGAATTTTGACAGAACGTAGCGCATTTCTTGACGAATCAATTTCGCAGTTTCACTGGGCATCTTGCGAATTGCTTGTTCCACACTACTTATCACGTCAGCTAAAGGCATACTCCGCGACGATAGTGCAAAAGTAAGTCCCTTCTTAACAGCCGACGTGGCACCCTCTTCGATGTTTCTTGTTGTTACGTTACGTTCTGTTGATCATACATTCTGCTGTTACTGTGAAAACCGACTGACATTTCGTTTCCGTATTTCCGTGGTTTCCCTTTTTGATGACACCTATTATGCTACTGTGGCTGCATCAGTCATGTCCCCAGCCAAAGTTGAGAGCGACTGCATCAGTCGTAGGTGGACGCCCAAAATTCGCGGATGTTTCTATCCAACTGTTTTCTGGTGTGGTGTATCCTCCCTCGCAGCAGGGCGAAGCTGGCACCACAAAATATTCTCCTGGCCGCGCCAGTGTTAACATGATGGCCCACAACGGTGAAACATGGAATCATCTTCTCTTACGGCAACGTAGTAGGAAGGCTAGGGAGCTTAATAAATTACCCTTCTTAGCATGCAGCTTCCCCAGGCGTTTAATGCTGCACCAAGGTTCCTCCCTGCAGAGGTATGTAACACATAAATGCGGCTGTATAAAGACGGCAGGAGCAACCGTAAGGTAGTCACCACTTGACAAAGGCCGAGGAATACTCGGCCCAAAACTCGTTCCGTTTGACGTGGCTGGAAGCTCGAGAGAATTTTATCAGTATGTATCGCCTCTAGAGCAATAATTCATACATCATGTGTGTGTGGTTTATTATTTTTATTAACCAAACTTTGTCTCCCTGTCCCGTAATATCTCGTATCCGCGTACTTTTCCAATCTATTTCAGTTACCTAATTCAAACGCGTGAGTATTAGCAATATATTTTCGTGTCTTTTAGCGAAATATTACACATTAGTAGATTCTTATTTAAAGAGAGTCTTGCTAACCCTTTCCACCTTTCATCATAGCTGAACCATTCCACTGTGATTCTGTAGAAGAGGTCGAGCAACAGCTGGAAATCGATTCTTTTGGCAGGTTCAGAACCGGCTGTAGGATAGTGAGTGCTGTTATCCTACAGACCTCCCCCTTCTCTCTCTCTCTCTCTCTCTCTCTCTCTCTCTCTCTCTCTGTGTGTGTGTGTGTGTGTGTGTGTGTGTGTGTGTGTGTGTGTGTGAGTGTGTGTGCGTGGTGATACTTCGTAACATCACTATGCAACCATAGATCACGTTCGAGCAAAATCTTTGAGTAGCCGGAACACAGTCCATGGTAGGACCGTCTTAGATATTCAGCCAAAGTCCAAATATTTTTGAGTAAAATCATTCTGATTTTAGCTGTTAAAACATTTCTATTGCGATTGAAATTTGACACATGGTCATTTTCAAGCATTCTGAAAAATATCAGTCATCCAATGTGATACACGTAAACGTCAAATTGACAAACGTTGAAAGTGAAAGTTTCAAAGCTACTTTGGGAAGCTGTAAGCCACGCTATAATATAGTATAAAGTTGTGGTAACCTCCCCCTCACTTATCGACCTTAATGACAGTGAAAAATTAAACCGCGTGTACCTAATGGAAATTTGGGAAAAGCAATCGTCACCGAAGTTAATCTGTCGGTAAAGAGGGAGGGAAGTGTTACATCTAAATGAAAGGAAAAATGCAAATGAAACTGGTGGAAATTAATTTTGAAAAGGGGTAAAGTTAATAAAGAAAGTAAATGTGCGGCCGTTACGTTAACAATTAACTAGCGGTAATTAGATATTTGAGGTTTGGGGAAAATTACGGTCGCCAGTCCTATGGACAATTACTATAATAACTGAAAAAGAAAGGTTATTGCACATATAATTAGCACTAAAAGCGTGGCAACTGAAGGTTGACACGTGTTGTGTGAAAACTGAATGTTTGTCTGAAGTAATAAATTTCGCTACACCCTGACTTAATTTATCAAAAGAATTAATAAAACTGGAAAATTGAAAGTTAATTTAATGACTGAAATTAATAGTGAACTTTGTTTCTGAAGCGTATCGAAATTCAGTAAAATGCTACTTGAATCTACGCAATTTAGAAATAAGAGATTTAACTTCGAACTTGAATTAAATGATTCTGAACAATTAACAATAGTAAAATTTAGTACGTACCAAGCTGAGCTGCAGTCACAGGTAAGCTAAAATATGCTAACAAAACTCGCACTCTTAATTTGTGCTCGTGTAATCTAAATATTGTAGCCAGCTATGAATACTTTAACTGAACTTTGAAATTAAAGCAGTGAAATTGAATTATATTATTTTAATGCTGGCGTTTGAATTTCAACGACACTCGGGTTCATTTCGGAAATGCAATTGGGACAATGAGCAAGTTCATGCTAAGTTGCTGTAATTTTGTGATGCAACAATTTTAAAAGCTGAGGTCTGCCATACAGTTCTGAAACTTTACGTGCTTTTAGTCTTCCTTGTTGGTTGATTGAAGGTTTGAAGTCGCCGATCGAGGAGGTGGAGACAGTCACTCATTGTCGGCCGTCGCTGTTGCAGAAGCTGGATGCTGGCGCGCCTTCTTCTCGACACGGTCACCAGGCGAAACGGGCTCTTAATGCGTGCCAGCTAATGGTTCCCATCCGCGACACCGTGCTAGAAACTATTACAGCCAATCGAGCGCAATTACATGCTGCCAAACCCCGAAAGTGCGGCAACTCGCGGGAGCGTCACACAACACACCTGCTCCACTGCACTACTCCGGCCAGACTCTTTCTGCTCGGCCCGCGCTCCACGCGGCAGAGTTAACACTACCAAAGATCCTAAACACTTTCGTTCTCCACACGACCTATCGATGTATTCGTTCGATAGTATAGTTTTCCCTAGGCCAGACCCAGCGTATAAATACAAATAATATTCACAAAACAAACCAATTATACATCGACATAAATGCATATATATACAAATAGTAAAACAATTACAATATACAAAGACACAGAAATGTTATATCTTCAGGTAACAAAATAAGGAAAAAAATTTGCAGTGCAATAGATGGAAATAGGAGGATATGCATTTCCAGCGTTACATTGTGACATGCTGTATAATAGCAGTTGCATGTGGTTTTGTGAATTTATCTACTTTCCATATACCATACATGTCAGGAAGCTGATGAAATAATGATGTAAACACTTAAATTTTATGTAACAAGCGTGGCAAATGAAGTGGAAAAGATGTAAACATACAAAGAGTACGACGCTAATATATGAAGTCGATATCATGTGGTTTTCGAAATGTGTGCACAAAAAGGAAAAAGTGACTTTATATATTAGCAAAAGCGGCAAAGAGTATGAGCTATGGAGTGCAGTTCCGGCATTTGCCTTGCAACCAAGGGAAACTTCCTAAATACTTTGGTCAGAACTGGAAGATGAAAGATAGTTTTAATTTCATTCTGGGACAATATTGCCCAGACAAGAAATATAGAACCCTAATGTACGCACATGACTAATTGTTTACGGAGTAAGGTCGATGACTTGCTCGCCTTGTGAACAGTATCTATGTCCATGTTGAATATGTGACGGTCGTGTGAAGTATGTTTATAGATTTATGCCACCACGTGTCGGAATTCTACAGTGAGGTCGTGACGTATCGAGAGTGCGGTTTATCGTTCCGAGACACTGCTGCTCAGGTCGAACAGTATCCCATGACTGTCATGAGGATACGAAACCGACGGATTTACGAGAGCCATACTCCACGCCATGAAGGATCTGAACAACCCTAAGTGACTAGCGCTCGAAAGGACAGATCGTTCGCTTGGCCGTCCAATATCGTCCAACTACGTCACGTTCATTGAGTCAGGAATTGGGACTGTTTTCAGCAAGGACCATACGGCAACCTCTAGAGTGCCAAGGACTTTTAGCATAGCTACCGTTGTTGCAGTTTCCCTTGACGTGGTTGCAGACAGGATCGCGTCAACGGCGGTGTGTCCAACGGCGACTCTGGACACAGGCGTCCCTATTCTGTCTGGAACCTTCAGAGAGAACGAACATTACCACGTTGCATCCATCGCTCACGGGCCCAGCTCCTGGCGTCATGGTATAGATGCTGTTAAGTTCTGTACACTACTTACGCTGACATTGTGCAAACCAACTAATACAACAGTTAACACATGGTTTAATGTCACATACATCAACATATCCTCTGTCTAAAAACTCACACGAGCAATTACATGAAAGAGCACGAAAACCAAGGTGCAATTACCTTCGAATTAGACGGACGAAGGACACAAATAAGCGATTGTCGAATACCAAGTGGTAATGAAAGATGAAATGATGTGCGTCAGGAAATCCTGTTATCAGTGCATACAGCTAGAACAGCAAGAAAAAATTGTTACTGATGGTCACAGCTACTCTGCAGTACGATACATAAATAAAAAAACAAGTCGCTGAGGCGTCCTGAGTGAACTACAATTCACGATTCACAAATAAACAAAGTAATAGTACCACATCACGAAATACCGACCACTCCGTCATAAATAGCTCAGAGAATTGACATTGCAGCTAAATTATGGGTCCTTTCTACTCAGTCACCTATAAAACAAGCGATTTTTACGATCTTTTTGAAAAACTAATAAAGCAATGAACGTAAATCTTTTTTGCAATTTATTTATTGATTCTTGGACAATATTTTCTGGCTTTTTTAAGAGCTGTAGTCATAATTAAGCCCCCCATGTCGAGGAGTTAAAGATACCCTGTCCAAAACTAGGTGTGTCCATGACGGTTTCATCTGACAGTTAAAAATGTCTTATTTTATAGGATACTGCGCAACGAGTAATAGCCCAGCTTTTTTTTTAGAAACTTAGAAAAATAATAAACGGCAGAAGCTGGAAGCGAAGACGTAGTTTTACCGTGTGTTTTCGTTCATGTTTTTTGGAATAACCTGTGAATAAATAAAAATAAATAATATTGTAACAAATAAGCCCTCGGTCACAAATATTAAGTCAAAATTGACCTGGTTTCGACGCTACTATGAGCGTCGTCTTCAGAATTAGACTATCTGTACTAAAACATTAGGTATATAGTACATTAATAAAATTAAAGTTTGTACTGACTCGAAAAGATGCAGTACTTACAAGTCACGTATTAAAAAAGATCTAAGCCTGAAAGGCGACGTCTTGAACACTTGTGAGATGGCGAGCCGCTAAGGGCTGCTCGTACTGTGAACAAGGGTTTACATTTCATAAGTAAATTACTGATCAACTGCCCAACTTATTATGACTGCGCGGTCTAATATCAATAACGTGAAATGACTGACATCATCTACGTACCAAACACCCAGAAGACACTACTTTCAAAGAAGACCTACGATGATGTGGAACCTCAGTGGAAATAAACTAACTTAATCACAGGTGTTTTGCTATTATAGCCCTAGTAAGCCAAAGCAATTTGCGATATCACCGTATGTAATGCGTCTGGTGCGTTGAAGTGATGGTTCTCGTACTCGTCTGCGACGATGGAAGAACTCCAGCCACAAATAAACTCTTTCAAACACTAGGACGGCAGAAGGCGGTCCTCTGACTAATGTACTCTAATACTGTCTTCTCCTCTCTGTGTTCTACAGACGAGAAACGCAAACTCCCAACCACAAGGACGGAGCTCAGATAACGTCTCAACGTAAGTATAGGCAGAGGAAGTGCTCTCAGTTACTGAACGCTGCATACTCAACAACGATTTCCAACCCGAAGGTGAAGTCCAGAATCGTATAGGTTCGCAACAGTACATTCCTAACTGTTTTAACTATAAACTCTACTGAGAGCAAAGACAGCAAGTCTGTCTGTACCAATAAAAGCTGATATCGAGCGACCGTCACACACGGGCGCTCACAACGAAGACCTCGCCTCTCCAACGTCGGCTTCCCAGCAAGGCTTGGCTCCCCAGCATCGTAATTTCGAAAACGAATCATATTCCCGAAACCACGGAATATCGTCCCTCTCTACAGATTCTTCCGAACGCCGACCAACCATATTTTAGTCTTTTGTTGTCCATCGCGGAAAGTTTTCGAGGAAAAACCTATACTCGTACAATGGTACGCTTCTGAGTAAAAATCCTTGGAAATAACCCTGCCTGCTTGGTTTCCGAGGTGCCGCTTCTTCGTTCCTCTCACCTGCGTCCAAAATTTGCACAGTTCGGAAGTATTATCCGGTTACCCTTCCGGCCCTGCTACAACAGCGGCCGGTCGCGAGTCCATTGTGCCCCAGCGTTCAGGTGTCTCAACGTCTATCTTGCTACTTCCTGTGTTTAAGCAGGACCAACATACCTGTGTGGTCCTTCCACCCAGGGCTTCAGTTCCGCCTGCAGTTTCATTTCGACTAGCGTTCCAACCTCTACTAGTATGATAATAAAGACACTCCGTTATCTTTCATGCAATAAGTGTTAACAATTATTTACAAGGTGTACGTGACAATGTCAGTCTCCTTTATATTCATATATACGATTTACAACCTATCACATGATACTTAATTGTGTTTGTAGTGTTTGCAGTTGTAGTATGTGGACGAATTCTTGTAAGGTGCGAAATCATAGCCACCTTACAGTATTCCTCCAGTTTATGTCCAGCGCCCCTTCATGACAATAGGAAACTTCGATTGCCGGACAGGTGTTGAGCCCTGAGAATACAGTCTTAACCCACTCGCTTGGTATCGAAAATGAAACACAGCTATCAGCCAAAACATTATCATCACCTGCTTACTAGCTTGTTGGCCCACCTTTGGAACGCTATACAGCAGCGAACCCACGTGCCATGGCTTAGGAGAGTTCTTGGTAGAGTCCGGAGGTATGTTCCACCTGATGTCTACTCAGAGGCTGCACACTTCCCGCAGATTACTATGGTTTCTAGGTCTGGAGCTAGCGCCTGATACCGTCCCGTGTGCAGCTATCGGATTCAGGAGAATTTTATCGCCAAGAAATCAAGCTGAGTTCCCTATCGCACTCCTGGAATCACTGATTCCGTCATTGTGACAGACACAGTTATCTTGATGAAGACGCCATCAGGAAAGAAATCAAGCGTGGAGCGATGTGGGCGGTCCGCAGTTATGATAATGCAATCCACAGCTGTCATGGTGGCTTCAAACCACACCACAGATCCCACGACACGAGGTGAATGTCCCACACAGCATAATACGCCACCCACCCCCACCCCACCCACCCACCAGCCTGTGCCCATGGTGTGGTGCATGTTTCTAGCAGCCATTCCTGGATGATGGTGTGTCGGGACACAACCATCGACCTGATGTAACAGTAAAAATGAGGCGAAACATTTCCTTTAACCCACAGTCAAATCTCGATTAGCTCGTATCCATTGCATTCGTAACTGAAGATGTCGTTCGCTCAGGACAGGATCTGGTGCGGATCCCCATAGTCAACAATGTGCACAGGACACTGTGCTACGAAACATTTGTGCCTTCACCGTCACTGTAATCTTTTGTCAGATCGTGGTCTATTCTGCTTTATTCAGTGGGCATGCCTCGAACCTCCACGTTCAGTGATGATGTGTGGATGTCCAACACTTCGTCGTCAATATCCATCAACCACTTTCCACAAATCTGTCCTTTGCCACAGTCGGTTATACTGGTGGTTTTCGTACTCACCCCAGCAGTTCGCGATAAGCCAACCAACTTCGCCGTTTTCAAGGCGCTCTTTCCAGGCACCGAGCTACATCAATCTGTACTTCCTGAGACTCGCTTATGTCAACAGATTTTCCCATTTGCGGCCTGTATCGTCGCTAGAAAGATTTTCCATCCCTTTAATAATTTTCTTACCGCAATACCACCAGTCGGTATTCATTCACGTCGTGAACAGTGATGAGATATCGTCTCATCAGTGTATTTCTGGATATCGTCTCATCAGTGTATTTGTGGTTGTTTGAGTATTTGAATACACGTAATGAAAGCTATCATTAATAAAGGGGAAGAAAAGGACTGATCAAGGATACATAACATCCTCAACTATATAAAACAGTGAGCTTTCTGAGGGGGAGACCTGAAGGATTATATACTTATATAGATATGGTGTATGTTCTTTCGGACATGTCCGAAAGAACAGACACCATATCCATATAAGTATAGTTCTGGCAATACCGGCCATGCCCTTCCTCTTCTGTGCGGATGCACGCATATTACCCGAACTCTTACCGGACTTCGTAAGAATGTCTTCCACGAGTAATGAGTGTGTTGGGTAGGGACACTACGAATGTAGTGTGTGGACATATAAGGTGAGAATGTGGGTCTCGAGGGAGGCGTGCGTGAGATAGTCCCTGCAGTCGCACTATCTATGTGCCCTAGGTGGCTCAGATGGACAGAGCGTCTGCCATGTCCGTAGGAGATCATGGGTCCGAGTCCCAGTCAGGGCACACATTTTCACCTGTCCCTGTTCATATACATCAACACCCGTCAGCAGCTGAAGGTATTAATGTATAATTCTACCTGAGGGATTAGTTTATAACTCTACTGCATTTGAGGTGTACTGTCATTAACTGAAGGCAATAACGCCATGCATGCAGTTAATTGTCTCTAATGTTGTATACAGATCGCTAAAGACTGATTTATTAACGAGTTATGCTCCAATATCTCGCTTATGGATTCATTTAAAAGTAAAACTGACCTATACTTACAAGGGAACCTCCCCATCGCACCCCCCTCAGATTAAGTTATAAGTTGGCACAGTGGATAAGCCTTGAAAAACTGAACACAGACCAATCGAGAAAACAGGAAGAAGTTGTGTGGAACTATGACAAAAATAAGCAAAATATACAGTGAGTAGTCCATGTGCGACATAAGCAACATCAAGGAAAGCGTGTGCTCCGGAGCCCCGTGGTCTCGTGGTCAGCGTGAGCAGCTGCGAAACGAGAGGTCCATAGTTCAAATTCTCCCTTGAGTGAAAAATTTATTTTCTTTATTTTCGCAAAGTTATGATCTGTCCATTCGTTCATTGACGTCTTTGTTCACTGTAATACGTCTAGTGTCTGTGTTTTGCGACCGCACCGCAAAATGGTGCGATTAGTAGACGAAAGGACGTGCTCTCCAATGGGAACCGAAAACATTTGATCGCAAGGTCATAGGTCAACCGATTCCTCCACAGGAAAACATAGCTGCTCACGCTAACCACAGGACCACGACGTTCCTGAGCCCGCACTTTCCTTGATGTTGCCTATCTTGCACATGGACTACTCAGTTTGAATATTTTGCTTATTTTTTTCATAGTTCCACACAACTTCTTCCTGTTTTCTCGATAGATCTGTGTTCAGTTTTTCAAGGCCTATCCACTGTGCCAACTTATAACTAAATCTGAGGGGGGTGCGATGGGGAGGTTCCCTTGTTAGTATTTTTTAGATATAATTTTTATGTAGGAAAAGGAAGACTAGTGTTTGTAAGGAGTAGTGAAAGGAATAACGCCACCTTGAAACTATCTCACATTTATGACACACAACGTACCTCACATTTGTGATAAATGAAAAAATGCGCAATTGTAACAAATAATGGGAGTGATACATTCAACAGTTATGGAAACAATGCAAAATTCAGGCATACAATTAACATAAAATTCAGTCACTTTCAAGTTCAGCACAGCCGTCTTCACACAATGTACACTGCCCTGATTCTTTTACAGATCCATTTTCACATGTTTCATTACACAATGTCTTACATTACTCCACTGAATCCAATCCTTCTTACTTCTTTTGTCGCAGAAGTAATGACCACAGTCACATCAGTGCATATCCTCATCACAGGACTTGGAGTGTGCTTTTTTAAAAGTTTTCTTGCCAGCACGTGCAAGGCCCGATCTTGATGATGCTGATGATCTGGTATTAAACAACACTCTGTTGGTAACTGCTGCATTCGCATTAAGCGACCTTTTGTTGGTAGCTTTCCATACTCCCCTTGAAGCTGGCATTAGTTGTTGAACTGGTAATTTCTCAGGAGTCTTCTCCCTTTGAGCTGGCAAGATGACTCCTGCAATCAGTCACTCAGACACAGAACTCGATGCAAATGAAGTTTCTGAGAAAAAAATGGGTTGTATGGAAAACTCTGGCTGCCCTAAACTCAGAACCAGTATTAGCAGGAGTTGCGGGTCGGTAACATGCTTCAGAAAACATTTTTGGAAATTGTAGCTTCTCAAGTGATCGTCCTGGAATCTGATGACGAAATCTGTCAACAGCCTCATTCCAGTAGACTTCAAGAAATTTGAAAAAACTCCTGCCCAGGGACTCGTGTTCACGATTGCAGTTGGCAGGAAGGTAGAGTATCCTGATACATAAATTCTACTGCTAAATGCAGTTCACTGACATCCATGTGAATTGTTTGGCCGTCCAAGATAAGCAGCTAGTTTCCAGAAGAACGGTACTGTTTGAAAATCTCAGATGTGAGTAGAAAATCTCTGTAGTGATGTAGTCCTTTGGTGTCGTAGCAAATATGCTGCCAGTTGGCAAGTCATCTTCAAATTCCTTTTTTGGCGTAGACGTCTTTGTAGAGGACCATGGGCAGGGTCCACATAGCAGCAGCATTACAACATGCGACAACTTGGCGATGAGACTATGGTTCCAGTACAGTAGGACATGTTTTTATAAAACAGCTATGAAGATGGTCATTATAGACCGAAACCGGTAGTCTGATGACAAAAAATGTATGACCATAGACGTAAAGTAAAGGAAATTTGTACAGCTGTAATTGTTTCTCCTTGTTCTCCATGTCTTGCCACATGCACTCTTTTACCTTCCTTTCTAGCGAGCCCGTCGGAGGTTCGAGTCCTCCCTCGGGCATGAGTGTGTGTGTTGTCCATAGCGTAAGTTAGTTTAAGTTAGATTAAGTAGTGTATAGGCTTAGGGACCGATGACCTCAGCAGTTTGGTCCCATAAGAGTTTATCACAAATTTCCAAATTTCAAGCGACAACTTTGTCGGCACGACTGAAAACTAATTGAAGGCCAGTTTCATCCACATTATAAACCTAATGTGCCAACAGCTCAGTTTCCTCATTCAACGAAGCTGAATGATCAAAAAAATGCTTCACTGTCTGCATATTGAGTCACATAAGCTAAGATGACTTAAATTTTCACCCTTGCTGAGAACAACGTCCGGATTTCGTTTTAAAAATCTTGTAAACCAATATCTTCCTGCGTACCTAAGACTGAGCTGGTTTCAGTTGCCTTCTTGCATACAAGTTTTCTGGTGACACTGAAAACATCTGCTGCAACCTAAGAACTCTTGGAGTTTTTATTCATTGTTGAAATTCAACATAGGATTACGGCCAAGTTTCCTTGTTGGAATCTTTCCTTGATCCTTGTCGAGACAATCTCGAAGAGTTCTTCGTGGGATGTTAAAAGTCCTTGAAGCCTCGGAAACATTAATTCCAGATCTAACTGCTTCAACAGCCTTCCGTAGATCCTCAGTAGACCATTTGGCACGAAAACTTTGACAGGGTTTACCCATATCGTAGCCTAGATGAGAAAAACGCAGAAATGGTGTTATTACCTGCAGGTGTCTTATTTAAGTTTTTCTCAAATATACCGAAAAATATTTAAATATTTTGCAATCTATTTATGTGCCTTACAAGAGAACCTCCCCATCGCACCCCCCTCAGATTTAGTTATAAGTTGGCACAGTGGATAGGCCTTGAAAAACTGAACACAGAGGAATCGAGAAAACAGAAAGAAGTTGTGTGGAACTATGAAAAAAAAGCAAAATATACAAACTGAGTAGTCCATGTGTAAGATGGGCAACATCAAGGATAATTTTAGCGCAGGACCGCTGTGGTCCCGTGGTTAGTGTGAGCACCTGCGGAACGAGAAGTCCTTAGTTCAAGTCTTCCCTCAAGTGAAAATTTTAATTCTTTATTTTCGTAAAGTTATGATCCGTCCGTTCGTTCATTAACGTCTCTGTTCACTGTAATAAGTTTAGTGTCTGTGTTTTCGCGACCGCACCGCAAAACCGTGCGATTAGTAGACGAAAGGACGTGCCTCTCCAATGGGAACCGAAAACATTTGATCGCAAGGTCATAGGTCAACCGATTCCTCCACAGGAAAACACGTCTGATATATTCTATACGACACTGGTGACGGCATGTGCTTCACATGACAGGAATATGTTGTCGACCCACCTAACTTGTACACTTGGCGAACGGGTAAAAAGATTCTTCTACCTTGCCCGATTTAGGTTTTCTTGTGGATGTGTAATCACTCCCAAAAAGTGATGAAAACATAAGAGTTTGTCACATAAACTGCAACAAATGAATGCAACAGTTTCACAGTCGCAGTTTTCCCTGTGCTCTGTCAAAACATATTTTTTTAACGTTTTCAAATTTATCCGTGTGTAGACCGTCAAATCCTGCATATGTGCAAGCAAATCTGAACATGTCCTGGAATTTTGGAGAGCAAAGTTGATTATGTGTGAGTGCCTGAACTTTGATAATGGTCTGAAAATAAAAAATTAAACTTTGCACTCGAGGGCAGACTTGAACCAAGGACCTCTCGTTCCACAGGTGCTCACACTAACCACGGGACCACGGCGCTCCTAAACTTATAGCATCCTTGATGTTGCCTATCTTCCGCATGGACTACTCAGTTTGTATGTTTTGCTTTTTTTTCATAGTTCCACACAACTTCTTCCTGTTTTCTCGATTTATCTGTGTTCAGTTTTTCGAGGCCTATCCACTGTGACAACTTATAACTAAATCTGAGGGGGGTGCGATGGGGAGGTTCCCTTGTTAATACAAGAAATAATGTATTTAAATCACACGTACTAATCGAAACATCAAACGGGAATGACATTAGAAATTTATACGTGTGTTCCGTGTGTCCTTTAACACAAGGAAAATATTCGGCGTCAATAGGAAACAAACTTTTAGCACGTAGCGTCCCTCCGACGACTGTCCATCTCACGCTAGGGTTCCTGTTGCTGTAAGAACACTACACGCATGCAGTGGAAGCCCCCCTCCCCCCTTTCCATTCCCTTACGTTTTGGTTACTTATACGGCGCTGTCAACATCGGAATACATCCAAACAGTCATTAACCTGCAATGCGTTATTACCTTCACTTATCCTATTTGTAAATGCACTGTTGGCCCAGGTGTTCATGACATGGATCAAACGACGCAGAAAACTATACAAACACAACTGAAATAGCGTATTTACAGAAACAGAAGCTTCCAGGAGGCCTGTTGCAGTTGTGAAATAGCTACACAGTACAGGAAATGAGGCTCAAACCCACATCGCTCACCAGGCGACGAAACAAAATAGCGTTGTCAACAAAACCCCCTCCGAAGCGATGATACTTTTAAATTTTGTACAAAACTGATAGTGCAAGCGGTGTTATAAGTATGATGGAACTATGAACAGTAAACAAAGTTTCCCCCTTGTCATCCACGTGACTGCTCAATTATTTTTTACAAAAGTAATTCCTATAAAATAAAATAAAAACCGAAACATGCCTCCTGTGAGGAATGTAATCAACACGGCTCACGTAAATTTAGAAAAATATACTCCGCAAGCCATCATATAGTGTGTGAAGGAGGTAATTTCGTGTCGCCATTAGTGATTTTCCGTCCTACTCCATTCGTGTATTGAGGACAGATAAATTGCCCTAGATGACTCTCTAAGCATCCTAAAATCTCTTATCTCAAAATGGTTCAAATGGCTCTGAGCACTATGGGACTCAACATCTGTGGTCATCAGTACCCTAGAACTTAGAACTACTTAAACCTAACCAACCTAAGGACATCACACACATCCATGCCCGAGGCAGGATTCGAACCTGCGACCGTAGCAGTCGCGCAGCTCCGGACTGAGCGCCTAGAACCGCTAGACCACCGCGGCCGGCAAAAATCTCTTATCTCGTTCTCATAATGCCCACATAGTTCAAAGTCGTGCTGCTAACGGGAGAGAGTTCCAAAGTACGATCAATACAACTGCCCCACGTAAATACGCTATCAAAAATCTGAAAGAATTCGCAAAATCAAGAGACGTCAAAAGTAGGTGAGTGACCAATTTATACACTCCTGGAAATTGAAATAAGAACACCGTGAATTCATTGTCCCAGGAAGGGGAAACTTTATTGACACATTCCTGGGATCAGATACATCACATGATCACACTGACAGAACCACAGGCACATAGACACAGGCAACAGAGCATGCACAATGTCGGCACTAGTACAGTGTACATCCACCTTTCGCAGCAATGCAGGCTGCTATTCTCCCATGGAGACGATCGTAGACATGCTGGATGTAGTCCTGTGGAACGGCTTGCCATGCCATTTCCACCTGGCGCCTCAGTTGGACCAGCGTTCGTGCTGGACGTGCAGACCGCGTGAGACGACGCTTCATCCAGTCCCAAACATGCTCAATGGGGGACAGATCCGGAGATCTTGCTGGCCAGGGTAGTTGACTTACACCTTCTAGAGCACGTTGGGTGGCACGGGATACATGCGGACGTGCATTGTCCTGTTGGAACAGCAAGTTCCCTGGCCGGTCTAGGAATGGTAGAACGATGGGTTCGATGACGGTTTGGATGTACCGTGCACTATTCAGTGTCCCTCGACGATCACCAGTGGTGTACGGCCAGTGTAGGAGATCGCTCCCCACACCATGATGCCGGGTTGTGGCCCTGTGTGCCTCGGTCGTATGCAGTCCTGATTGTGGCGCTCACCTGCACGGCGCCAAACACGCATACGACCATCATTGGCACCAAGGCAGAAGCGACTCTCATCGCTGAAGACGACACGTCTCCATTCGTCCCTCCATTCACGCCTGTCGCGACACCACTGGAGGCGGGCTGCACGATGTTGGGGCGTGAGCGGAAGACGGCCTAACGGTGTGCGGGACCGTAGCCCAGCTTCATGGAGACGGTTGCGAATGGTCCTCGCCGATACCCCAGGAGCAACAGTGTCCCTAATTTGCTGGGAAGTGGCGGTGCGGTCCCCTACGGCACTGCGTAGGATCCTACGGTCTTGGCGTGCATCCGTGCGTCGCTGCGGTCCGGTCCCAGGTCGACGGGCACGTGCACCTTCCGCCGACCACTGGCGACATCATCGATGTACTGTGGAGACCTCACGCCCCACGTGTTGAGCAATTCGGCGGTACGTCCACCCGGCCTCCCGCATGCCCACTATACGCCCTCGCTCAAAGTCCGTCAACTGCACATACGGTTCACGTCCACGCTGTCGCGGCATGCTACCAGTGTTAAAGACTGCGATGGAGCTCCGTATGCCACGGCAAACTGGCTGACACTGACGGCGGCGGTGCACAAATGCTGCGCAGCTAGCGCCATTCGACGGCCAACACCGCGGTTCCTGGTGTGTCCGCTGTGCCGTGCGTGTGATCATTGCTTGTACAGCCCTCTCGCAGTGTCCGGAGCAAGTATGGTGGGTCTGACACACCGGTGTCAATGTGTTCTTTTTTCCATTTCCCGGAGTGTACAACGGGATACTCCTCACGGCGGATGACCGCAAATGCAGTCTGCAAGCGTCCGTGAATGACAGTCGTCAGGTTTCAAGTGGATTATTCCATCACTCTGAGAAAACTCTAAGGTTGCCACGGCATGGCTTTCGGCACTGAGGTGCAATCTATAGCGAAGGTACTCGATACAGTTCAGAGAAAGAGGAAAAGAGAGACTTGGTGCTGTTTTTTGGGTCTTCATTCCGAAGACTAGCATTATTCAACTCTCCGCCCTAGTCTATCCTGTGTATGTCTCTTCATATCTACTACAAGCAGCATACTTTTGCGCCCCAGAATGACATTCAGGATGCGCATTAAAAATGTCAACGGGAGAGAAACGCAGATGGTGCAACAGCCATCGTGCAAGCTATGGTGACGCCCTTGATGGGATGAGCGTTCAGACAAGCGACGTAACAAAATGACATCATGATGACAGAGGGATATCGTCATAAAGGTGTCTGCTCAAATTATGACAAGAAAGCTCAAATCGAAAGCAAGAGTAACTCTTCAGGTCTGAAAGTCTAAGTTGCGCTTCATGAAGCGTCCAAGAATGCTGATGAGTTTAGAAAGTTATGGCACATTCATCACCCCCGAAGAAAGGTAACCCGACAAGTACAAAAAAAAAGTGTGTGACATCTTATGGGACTTAACTGCTAAGGTCCGACAAGTACATAAACCCTCACTTCCACAGCTTAGTTCTCAGTATAGTTCACTGTTGCAGCTAATACCAAGGCAGGATCTGTGACGCTCTGCCCACAACCTACTGGGATGACTATAGATCTATTTCATATACAATGCCACCGTCATCTAGAAACGACGGACTCTACTGCCGAGAGCTGTTGCCTCATCCTCGCCTTCGCTGATGGGAATATCTTCCAGCACCAGGCCTCACTGATGTCCCTTAGAGAGCTGATCAATCACCATCATTCTGAGAGAGTGCAGTAATTGCTGCCCCACCGAATCACAGATACGAGCTGACTCCAATGTCACGGCCTGGTCTAATGCGTAGAGGCCATGACGCGACTTTCGACGACTACGGAAACCTTGTGCAGAGCCTCTGATTGCCTTTCCGGGGCGTCATCTACGACATCAGCGGGAGCGCCCTGATAATCCGGTGAGCAAGTCTGCAAGCTACATGGCATTGCTGATTGTTTTTTGAGCGCTACTTGGTCAACGACAGCTATCACCATCATGCCGACAGTGAAGGGTGTGCCCACGTCAGCAAATGCTGGCTGTCGAGTGCTCCAGACTCGCCTGGCTCCCATCGATATAAGGAGACGAAACTGTACTTGTTAATAAATGTGTAAACTGACACTAAAGCCTAGTTAACGCATTCAGGCGTCCAACAGATCTACATCTACGAGGTGCATTCAAGTTCTAAGGCCTCTGATTTTTTTTCTCCGGACTGGAAAGAGATAGAAACTTGCGCATTGTTTTAAAATGAGGCCGCGTTCATTGTCAATTCGTCGCAGAGATGGCAGCACCGTACGGCAGATGGAATTTTACCGCCAGCGGCGAGAATGAGAACTGTTTTAAATACTTAAAATGCCGACGTTTTCCTTACTTGAACAGCGTGCAATCATTCGTTTTCTGAATTTGCGTGGTGTGAAACCAATTGAAATTCATCGACAGTTGAAGGAGACATGTTGTGATGAAGTTATGGATGTGTCGAAAGTGCGTTCGTGGGTGCGACAGTTTAATGAAGGCAGAACATCGTGTGACAACAAACCGAAACAACCTCGGGCTCGCACAAGCCGGTCTGACGACATGATCGAGAAAGTGGAGAGAATTGTTTTTGGGGGATCGCCGAATGACTGTTGAACAGATCGCCTCCAGAGCAGGCTTTTCTGTGGGTTCTGTGTACACAATCCTGCATGACGACCAGAAAATGCGAAAAGTGTCATCCAGGTGGGTGCCACGAATGCTGACGGACGACCACATGGCTGCCCGTGTGGCATGTTGCCAAGCAATGTTGACGCGCAACGACAGCATGAATGGGACTTTCTTTTCGTCGGTTGTGACAATGGATGAGACGTGGATGCCATTTTTCAATCCAGAAACAAAGCGCCAGTCGGCTCAATGGAAGCACACAGATTCACCGCCACCAAAAAAATTTCGGGTAACCGCCAGTGCTGAAAAAATGATGGTGTCCATGTTCTGGGACAGCGAGGGCGTAATTCTTACCCACTGCGTTCCAAAGGGCACTACGGTAACAGGTGCATCCTACGAAAATGTTTTGAAGAACAAATTTCTTCCTGCACTGCAACAAAAACGTCTGGGAAGGGTTGCGCATGTGCTGTTTCACCAAGACAACGCACCCGCACATCGAGCTAACGTTACGCAACAGTTTCTTCGTGATAACAACTTTGAAGTGATTCCTCATGCTCCCTACTCACCTGACCTGGCTCCTAGTGACTTTTGACTTTTTCCAACAATGACACTCTCCGTGGCCGCACATTCACCAGCCGTGCTGCTATTGCCTCAGCGATTTTCCAGTGGTCAAAACAGACTCCTAAAGAAGCCTTCGGCGCTGCCATGGAATCATGGCGTCAGCGTTGTGAAAAATGTGTACGTCTGCAGGGCGATTACGTCGAGAAGTAAGGCCAGTTTCATCGATTTCGGGTGAGTAGTTAATTAGAAAAAAAATCGGAGGCCTTAGAACTTGAATGCACCTCGTACATAGATACTCCGCAAGCCACCATTTGGTGCGTGGCGGAGGGTACCGTGTACCACTAATACTCTTTTCCTTTCCTGTTCCACCCGCAAATACATAAATACATCGAGGGAAAAATGGATGTCTGTACGCCTTCCTATGAGCCCTAATTTCTCGTAACTTATCTTTGTAGCGGTGGCAGAACAATTCCGCAGTCAGCTTCAAATATCGGATACCTAAATTTTCTCAATAGTGTTCCTTGTAATGAACGTCGCCTTACCTCCTGGGATCCCCATTTAAGTTCCTGAAGCATTTCCTTATGTGTTGTTCGAACCTACTGGCAACATATCTAGCAGTCCACCTCTGAAGTGCTTATGTCCTCCTTCAATCCGACCTGGTACGGATCCCAAACACTTGAGCAACACTCAAGAATAGGTCGCATAAGCGTCCTATAAGCACTCTCCTTTACAGATGAGCCACACCTTTCTAAAATTCCCCATTTCATATCGCTCTGCAACATTATGCCCAAACATTTAAACGACAGGACTTTCAATCAGTACGCTATGCACCCGCATTACCTTATATTTTTTCACATTTAGAGCTAGCTACCATTCATCACACCAACTAGAAATTTTGTATCTTGTATCTTCGTATAGTCACTCAACTTCGATACCTTACCGCACACTACAGCATCATCAGCAAACAACCGCAGATTGCTGCCCACCCCGTCCGCCGAATCATCATTTATGTGTGTAAAGAACAACAGCGGTCCTATCACACTTTCCTGGGACACTCCTGAAGATTACCTTGTCTCTGATGAACACTCGCCGTCATGGACAACATACAGGGTTATGTTGCTTAAGAAGTCTTCGAGCCATTCACGTATCTGTGAACTTCCATATGCTAGTACCTCCGTTAACAGCGAGCAGAGAGGCACCTTGTCAAATGCTTTCTGGAAATCTAGAAATATGAAATTTGCCTGTTGCCCTACACCCATAGTTCGCAGTAGATCATCTGAGAAAAAGACAAGATGAGTTTCGCACGAGCGATGCTTTCTACGAGGGATATTCGGAAAGTAAGTTCCGATCGGTCAAGAAATGGAAACCACTGTGAAAATCTAATAAAGCTTTGCACATATGTGTTCGATAGTGTCTCTAGTATGCCTGCCGGTTACATCACTTCGCTTTTTTCAGTTCTGAGCGCATGATGAGCGCATAAAGATGCGTAGAAAATAATGTCTCCCGCCAAGTATGAGGTCCTGGTGAGAGATTTCGCCTGATGTTATGCAGCCCACATTACAGAATTGTCATACGGTTCCTACTTCGTGACAATTCTCGGTCGCAATCTGCAGGAGCAATGAAAATGCTCCTGCAGCGTTGTCGATGGGAAGTATTTGCTCACCCTCACTACAGCCCGTAATTGGCTCACTCTGCTTTTCATCTCTCCTCACATTAACTACTGGCTCTGAAGACAACATTTTCGCACAGGCAACGAGCTATAGATGAGCGTAGAGAATTGGCGGGAAGCACAGGCGGCTGCCTTCTATGATGAGGATATTGGAAAGTTGGTACAACGCTACGATAAATGTCTAAGGCGGAGTGGTGACTTTTTAGAGCAGTGGCTGGAAGCTGTAGCTAACTGTTGCAGATAAAACATTTCTGATTTTCAAAGTGGTTTCCATGTCGCGATCAATCGGAACTTACTTTCCGAATAGTCCTAGTAAAACCACGCTGATTCGTGGACATAAGCTTCTCAGTCTCAAGAAAATTTAGTCTATTTGAACTGAGAATGTGTTCAAGAATTCTGCAGCAAACCGATGTTAGGGATATTGGTCTGTACTTTGCGGAACCGTTCTTGTACCCTTCTTATACACAGCAGTCACTTGCACTTTTTTCCAGTCGCTTGGGACTTCGTGTTGGGCAGGAGACTCGCGATAGTTGGAAGCGAGGTAAGGGACCAGTGCTGACGAGTACTCTTTTTAAAACTGAATAGGGATTCCATCAGGACCTGATAACTTACTTATTTTCAAACCACTGAGCTGTTTCTCTACACCAGGGATGCTTATTACTATGTCGTTCAAACGGGAGTCTGGCCGATGGTCAAGCGACAGTATGTTTGTACGTGGTGCGTTTGAAAAGTCCGTGCAAAAATAAAAACTTCTTACATGTTTGGGGTAAACCTTTTTTTTGACATAGTCTCCTTTTAGACTCATACACTTCGTCCAACGCTGTTCTAATTTGTTGATCCCTTCCGAATAATAGGAATTGTCCAAGTCTGCAAAATAGCTATTAGTTGTTGCAATCACCTCCTGATTTGAATAAAATCTTTGTCCCGCCAGCCATTTCTTCAAATTGGGAAATAAATAATAGTCGGAGGGAGCCAAGTCTGGAGAATAGGGGGGATGTGAAACGAGTTGGAATCCTATTTCCATTAATTTTGCTACCACAAGTGCTGAGGTGTGTTCTGGTGCATTGTCGTGATGGAAAAGGACTTTCTTGGGGTCCAATCGCCGGCGTTTTTCTTGCAGTTCAGTTTTCAAACGGTCCAGTAGCGATGAATAATATTCACCTGTAATAGTTTTACCCTTTTCCGGATAGTCGATGAGGATTAGCCCTTGCGAATCCCAAAAGAGAGTCGCCATAACTTTTCCGGCCGAAGGAATGGTCTTCGCTTCTTTTTGGTGCACGTTCTCCCTTGGTAAACCATTGTTTAGATTGTTGTTACGTCTCAGGAGCATTGTAATGTATTCATGTTTCATCCACAGTGACGAAACGACGCTTGAAGTCCTGCGGATTCTTCCTGAACAGCTGCAAACCATCCTTTCAACACTTCACACGATTCCGTTTTTGATCAAGCTTGAGCAATCGCGGAACCCATCTTGCGGAGAGCTTTCTCATGTCCAAATGTTTATGCAAAATATTATGTACCAGTTCATTCGAGATTCCCACAGCACTAGCAATCTCAGGTACCTTAACTCTCCTGTCATCCATCACCATATCATGGATTTTATCAATGATTCCTCGAGTCGTAACCTCCACAGGTCGTTCAGAACTTGCAGCGTCACTTGTGCCCATATGGCCACTCCGAAAATTTTGGAACCCCTTTTAAAGTGTTCTAATCGAAGGTGCAAAGTCACCGTAATGTTAATCAAGCTTCTTTTTAGTCTCCTGAGGCGTTTTGCCTTTCATAAAGTGATGTTTAATCACTACACGAAATGCTTTTTCGTCCATTTTTTGACAATCACTAGACTTCCGTGATTCACACGAATGCCAAACACAAAGAAATAGACCAATATGACTGAAACTTGATGTGTGTTCTTTCCAAAGATTCTACTAACTAAACATCACCTCGATACGCGCCGGTGGTGCCATCGCTCAGACTTTGAACGGACTTTTCAAACACCCCTCGTACGATTCTCCTGCGTGAACGAGTTCTTGAACGCAAAATTTAAAACTTCGGCTTGCGTTTTGCTGTCTTCGACTTCCACACCAGACTGCTCAAGAAGAGACTAAATGGAAGCCTTAGACCCGCTTAGCCTTTAGATAGGACCAAAATTTCTCGGGTTCTCTGTCAGATCTTTTGCTAAGGTATGTCGGTGGTGGTTGTATGCTTCGCGCATATATTTTTTCACAGACGCACGTATATCTACTAATCTTTGCTTATTCTTATTTGTGCGTTCTCTTTTGAACCGAGAGTGCGACAGCCTCTGCTTCCTCATCGTCTTCCATCCTTTATCCACTTAACAGGCACATAAGTCTCCAGACCAGGATTTGCAGTTTGCTTGAACTTTGCCCATAATCCCCCTACGTCCATCTTACTGGACTTAAGTAACGTCGATTCGCTCTCTAAGTGAGATGCTAACAACTGCTTATCTACTCTATCTAGCAGAAACACTCTGCAAGCCTTCTTGACTGATTTTAATCCGAGTTTTTATACTGACATTGTCGATAAGATCCGGCCTATTTGTAGCTACGAGGTCTAAGATATTTCCATTGGGTGTGAGCAGCCGAGCTAGCTGCTCTAGACAGCTTTCATAAAACGTGTTGGAAAGTGTTTCACACGACTGTGTGTCTGTCCTCACACTGCACCCCACATGAATCTATCGTGACTACCATAGACGACGGAGCCCCAGCCCTCTATAATACATTTTAACCTGCGTAATAAAGTGAAGCCTTGGTCTCACTCTAAAAATACTTAGCCCCCACCTCTCCATTACCAAATTAACTAATTAACTATTCTTTGTGGCCTCAGGATGTCACCTAGTTCCAGGATGTCACTTAGATGGCCGTAGAGGGATTATAGGGAAAGTTCAAGCAGATTATAAATCATGGTCTGCAGATATGTGCCTACTAAGTGGATAAATGATGGAAAACTTGGTTTAAGGTTCATAGAAGAAGATTTAGAAACCAAATTTTAAATTACAATATATTTCCAGCAACAGATGTAGACTCAGATTAAAATTTAGTTTTGTTATTAAATGAATTTTAAAGCTGATGACCTTGCAGAAATACAGAAAAAAGGAAAAGCTGAGAACAAGATAATTTGACAGAACCAGAATCTGCTAGAAGATTTATAGGAAGCGTCAATCAATGACTCGATGGCGAACAACTTTCAATAAAAGAAGAATGGGTAGCTTGCAGAAACAGTGAAAGGAGCACGGCAACATCTATCCTAGGCTCACCAAGAATCCTTAATTGATGCAAGAGATATTAAATTTCATTCACCGAAGGAGAAATAAATATGGAGCAAATGAAACAGGCAAAAAGAATACCGACGTCCAAACATGAGACTGAAAGGACGTGCAATTTGGAAAAGCTGGCATGCCTATAGGAAAAATACAAATCTCTAGAAACTTGCAGGACTATAGAAAAAATGTAGCGTATAGGAAAGTTAAAATTGTTTTTGGAGAAAAGTGCATGTATGACAAAGAGCTGAGATGACAATAGAAAGCTCATATAAAGGAAACATAATTGAAGACATTATTGTAATGCAAGATGAAATGGATGAAGGTGAGATGTTTGAGGAGCGATACTGCGAGAAGTTTTGACAAAGCACTGAAAGACCTGGGAGTGAACAAGGTACCCCGAGTAGACGACATTGCCTCTGAATTTCTAATATCCTTGGGAGAAGTAACAATGACAAGACTATCCCAGCTATTTGGGATCTGCGAGACAGGTGAAATATCCTTGGACTTCAATGAATAATGACAGATGTAGGTGTAATGGAATAACGAGTTTAATAAGTCATAGTTGCGAAATGAATTATTAGCAGAAAAAGTGGATGACTAGTAGCCTTCGTGAGATTAGATCGGTTTTGGTTGTGGAGAAATACAGAAACGCATGAGGCAATACTAACTGCGTCACTTATCTAAGAAAATAGATTCAAGAAAGGCAACCTATATTTGTGGATTTAAAATATAGTTTCCTCATATATCCCCGGAGTACACTCCTCGAAATTATGAAGTTTTCAGTGATAAAACGGAGGCATCTAAAGGTTATATACAAACTGTACAGAAACCAGACTGCAGTGATAAGAGACGAAAAATGTGAGAGGTAGTAGCTGAGAAGGGAGTGAGACCTGGTTGTAATTCATCCTTTGTTAATCAAGCAAGCAAGCAAGAAAACAGTAAATGCTACCAAGGATAAATTTGGCCAGGGAATCAAAGTTCAGGGAGAAGAGATTGCAAAGTTTGGTCGTTACTGCAATTCTTAGTGAAATCGCAACGCTCTTAAAAGATTAGTTCTCCAAAATTGATAGTGTCTACAAACGAGACTAAAAGTGAATATAAAAAAAGTAAAACAAGGTCAATAGCGTGTGATACTGATGCTGATGGAACAGGATTAGAAAATGGGACCCTAAATTAGTAGGCAGTTTTTGTTATTTGTACAGCATTGACGATGGTGGGACTAAAGGCGATACAAAATGCATCCTAGCATTAACAACACAAGTGATTCTGAAAAAGAGAAATATTGACATCTAACACAAATTTAAGTTTTAGATTGTCATTTCTGAAAATATTTGCCTGGATTTTTTGCCTTACATGGAACTGAACCACGGATGATTAACATTACAGACAAGAGGACAACTGAAGCTTTTTAATTTACTTTTATAGAAAAATTTATGCTATTAGATAGACCAGTCGAGTACTAATGAGAAGGTACTGAATCAAGTTCGTAACAAAAAGCATTATGACAACACTTAACACGAATAAGAGATATTCACTGCTTTGAAAAAAAAATGCGAAGCACTCAGAATAGAAGGAGGAAACGGGTACATAATGATATTTCGATTTCAATTCAAATTTATTTATTTATTTATTTATTTATTTATTTATTTATTTTTTTTTTTTGAATCGTCATACATCCGACTGGTTTCAAGCGGCACGCCGTGATTTCCTCCTCTGTGTCAACCTTGTAACACGCCAGGGAGTACTAATGGGGCGGGGGAACCCTTAAACTGGTTGTCGTTCCTTGACCGTGCGCCCCGTCCAGTCCACGTACCTGGTAATCCCACGGCGGTCGTATTGTTCTGCTCCACACTGCTGCTGGCTTGCCTGAATTTATCTATCGAAATATGTGAGCGAGTAAGGGGAGCCACTCAATGTTAAGCACAACACTGTTCTACGTCTGGTATGAACATCTATATTCTGAGGCGATATGGAAATCACAGGTTGCACTGTTTACACTCTAAGTCGTAAATGTTTATACTAATTGACAGTCTTGATGATTATCTGTCCACAATATCACTTGGACGAGCGTATGCATACCGAACACGGCGTGGATGATTGTTAATGATGCGAAAGCCGAATAATCGAACGAAAGTTCATACGCTCGCCACGCATACACAGATTTCTTTGGTACCAGTCCTCCTTGACACTATTAATGATAAAACACAGTCCGTAAAGTTAATTTTTCGGTTCTCAGTTCTCACTTGTACGAGAGTGCGCGTAACCGTCGCGGCGCGGCTGATTGTTGATAATGCGGAAACGCGATGATCGAACGCACGTCCTCACGCTCGCTACAAGACACTGGCACTTGTTTGCACTCTTTTATGGTAACTAATTTTTTTTATTAGATTAGTTCATTCTGGGAGACCGAACACGGCGCGGATGATTGATGCTGTGCGACACGCAACGAGAGGATAGATAAATACGTTATCAGCAGCACTGCTCATTTTTAAATTACTTCTTGACTCACCCTCCTCTGAATCATTTGCTTATTTTATCACTTTACTGTAATAGCACTTGTAGCAACACTTCAACTTCCATACTAACAATGCCTCTCACATGCAGAGCTGCACACAACACAACAGTTCCATGTCCCGCGCTCGACTCTCTACAGACGCGGCTGCCCGTAAAGATACTCCACAACTAAGCCAGCAATATGACAATACGAAGTTTGGCTAGAAAAAAACCGGACTAGTACTGGTGAAACAATAAAACGAATGCAATAAGGCTGAAAGTCGCGTGGCCTGTCACGTGACTCTCGCTCCGCCTACTGCTCGAGTTTCATCTGCCTCCTGCACTCAGTCTGCCCGTGGCGTCTGTTTTAAGTAGTTGACGTTTTGTCTGTGCGTCGGAAAATGTTGAGTGTACAGACAGAACAGCGTGTTAACATCAAATTTTGTTTCAAACTAGGAAAATCTGCAAGTGAAACGTTTGTAATGTTACAACAAGTGTACGGCGATGATTGTTTATCGCGAACACAAGTGTTTGAGTGGTTTAAACGATTTAAAGATGGCCGCGAAGACACCAGTGATGACACTCGCACTGGCAGACCATTGTCAGCAAAAACTGATGCAAACATTGAAAAAATCGGTAAACTTGTTCGACAAGATCGCCGTTTAACAATCAGAGCAGTGTCTGAGTTAACAGGAGTTGACAAGGAAAGTGTTAGGCAGATTCTTCATGAAAGTTTCAACATGAACAAAGTGTGTTCAAAAATGGTTCCAAAGTGTCTCACAATTGAACAGAAGGAACGCCGAAGAATGATTTGTTCTGATATCCTGGAAAACATTGAAAGTGATCCCACCTTCTTACAAAATGTTATTACTTGCGATGAATCGTGGTTTTTTACTTACGATCCCGAAACTAAACGCCAATCGATGCATTGGAAAACTCCTGGTTCTCCACGACAAAAAAAAGCACGAATGTCAAAATCGAAATTCAAGGCAATGATGATTGTTTTTTTTTGACATCAAAGGGATTGTGCATATTGATTGGGTACCAGAGGGACAAACAGTGAATCAGCATTACTACATTAGCGTCCTGGCTACCCTACGTGAGCGAGTACGGAGAAAACGGAACGATTTGTGGAGAAAAAAGTCATGGATCCTTCACCAAGACAATGCCCCAGCTCACAGTGCGTTGTCAGTGAAGACGTTTTTGGCAAAACACAACATTCCCATCTTAGATCATCCACCCTACTCACCTGATTTGGCCCCCTGTGACTTTTTTCTTTTCCCTAAAGTCAAGTCAGCTTTGAAAGGAACTAGATTTGAGACTGTTGAAGCAGTAAAAGAAAAAGCGACGGAAGTAATGTATGGACTTACCGAAAATGATCTGCAGCATTGCTATGAACAGTGGAAAATTCGTATGGAGCGGTGTAGAGACCGAGGAGGAGAGTACATTGAAGGAGATAACATGAAATTGTAAATAATTGTAAATAAATGTTTTTTCCAGCATCAGTCCGGTTTTTTTCTAGCCGCACCTCGTACGCTTCATCACAGAGTAACACTTGCAAAAAAATTAGGAAATTTGTGGTAAGTCCCTATTGAAGTAAACTGCTGAGGTTATCGATCCCAGGGCCTACACACTACTTAATCCAACTTAAACTAACTGACGCTAAGGACAACACACACACACACGTCCGAGGGAGGACTGGAACCTCCGACGGGGGGAGCCGCGCGGACCGTGGCAAGACGCTTTAGACTGCGCGGCTAGCACTTGCAACCTACGTCCTCAATTATTTGCTGAATGCATTCCAGTCACTGTTTCCTCTTCAGTTTTTACCATCTACAGCTCCCTGTAGCATCACGGCAGTAATTCCGCGACGTCTTAAAAGATGTCCTACCATCGTCTCCCTTCTTCTTGTCATTGTTTTCCATGTATTCCCTTACTCGCAGAGAACCTCCTCATTCCATACCTTATCAGTCCACCGAACTTTCAATATCATGTTGTAGCACCACATCTCAGATGCTTCGATTCTCTCCTGTTCCGGTTTTCCTCAATCCATGTTTCACTACCATTCAATGCTGTGCTCCAAACGTACATTATCAAACATTTATTTCCCAAATTAAGGCCTGTGTTTGATGTTAGTAGACTTCTCCTGGTCAGGAATGCCCTTTTTGACAGTGCTAGTGTGCGTTTGATGTCCTCCTTGCTCTGTCCGTCATGGGTTAATTTGCTGCCTAGGTTGTAGAATTCAGGTACAGACAGCATCAGTGACAAATACGTGGCCGCCATACTAATCGACATAGCCGGGGCTTTTGACAATCTGTGGTGGCCGTTCCTCTTCGGCAGGTTAAGGGAAATGAGGCTACTAGCTTCCCTCTGCAATAGCCTTCTCGACTACTGCAGAGGCAGAGTGGCGGAGTGGAGGGCTGGTACACGCAAGGTTGTCAAGAGAATAACGAAGGGATGTCCATAGGGCTCGATCTGCAGACCAATATTCTGGGATATCGCAATTGGGCCTTTGTTGAACGTGCTGGACGGTGACGATACGGTAAGAGGTGTGGTGGCGTACGCAGATGACCTGCCAACTCGAGAGCAGCACTAGAGACAAAAGGCATGCAACTGATTCAGAAAATTAACGACTGGTGCAAAGAAAATAAATTAAAAATCGCTCCCAACGAAACTGTATATTTACTGCTCAGAGGGACACTACAGAGGAATCCAGTTCTAAAATTAGACAATACAAGCATACAGAGGAAGCACTGCATGTTGACGAAGAACAGACTTTTAACTATCATATCAAACTGATAATTTACAAAGCCTCCAAAATTATACACAAACTAGCAAGACTCAACACAACTCAGTACAAATTACCTATTAAGACGATAAGGACCTACCACATTGCGATATCTGAATCCATCGCATGCTGCGCAGCAAGTGCGTGGGCTCACAGACTGAACATACAGACTAACAAGACAATTGCAAGACGAGGTCAACGTAGTGTACTCCTGAGAATGAACGGAGCTTTCAACACCACATCACTACAAGCGCTTTGCATTGTGGTGGGGACCTGTCCTATACCCATAACAATACGGTATAGAGCTGCACTTTACTGGCTTAAAAAGGGCAGGCTTGATAAGGTCATCGAAATTACAGGTACCAACATTATGAACAAAACACAAATGAAACAGTGTCGGATTCAAACATGGCAGGGAGAGTGGGACGCGTCCGACAAGAATCGCCGAGTACACTCTTTCTTCCCTGACGTACGCGAAAGATCACAAGACCCAAGCCGGGCGATGGCCGATTTTCTGATAGGCCACGGGCCGCATCCGGTAGATTTAAACCGCATGGGACTAACTAACGATGAAATATGCGTTTGCGGAGAAACTGGGACACCAGAACATGTCACACTGCTATGCAACTCGCTAGCACAAGTGAGACCTGTACAGAACGACAGTGACATCACCAGAATAATACGTAATCCCGATGATTGGAACACAATAAATAGCGTAGCCGATATTGTATCGAACACACTGCATGAAGAACACAAGCGCCAAAATCAATAAGGAAGGAGGCGTAGAAAAGCACAAACAGCACAAGAAACCACATGGGAGAACACAAGCACGGCCACAGATTCCGAAACCGAGGAGGGAACCAACACGCTAAGTGAACATACTCAGAAGTGATCAACACGTAAGGAACCCAAACCAACAACACAGGACACTGCATGCCACAACACAGTCACAAACAACACAACAGGCAGTAACAATCATAAAACAACAAAACACCGACATCACATACTAAGACTCTAGTAATTACGTAACGTCGCTTCGGAGGAGAAGGCTCGAAGAACTTTTATTCCGAGGTTCCTACTCCCCAACGACATATTGCTTAGTGTTTAAAGTATACTGCACACAAGCACTAATGTATTGTTCGTCTTTTATGTGCAGACAGAAGTATATTCTCTTCACTATTTAAAGATGCAATGAATTAATTTTCTACATCAAATGTATTTTCTGTATAAAGTAAGTATAAAACTAAAAATGTTATGTATTAAGTTATTTAAGAAATAATACACTCAAGTAGCAATGAACTACATCTTTTTTTCTACTAACAAATTTACAAACGTAAATGTATTTCTCATGTAAAGATAAAATTCATGTATTCAATGTAACAAATGCTCAGTCAGTATTTAATCTGTATAATACCAGATGTATATATCTAACGTATGACATAGCATGTACCGCAACTACCAACAACAGGACAGACAAACAGCTGCGGAATTTCATGTAGTGTCCTGACTTTCAACACTCCCAGTAATTGCCAGTGCACAGAAACACAGTAAACCTACATAAACACAAACTATTTCAGATGAGAATAGCTCGAGGTTCTACCGAGACCTTCGCACCTGAAATAGGCAGAAATGAGCCATTACCAACCGACATGCTACACACGCTATATTACTCATCCAGATACAGTACATCACTTCCCTCCACATATTGCAAATTATTTCTACATCTAGATCTACATCTACATGGTTACTCTATAATTCACACTTAAGGGCCTGGCAGAGGGTTCATACCTGGATTGGGGAGTAGGAACCTCGGAACAAAAGTTCTTCGAGCCTTCTCCTCCGAAGCGACGTTACGTAATTACTAGAGTCTTAGTATGTGATGTCGGTGTTTGGTTGTTTTATGATTGTTACTGCCTGTTGTGTTTTCATGCTACTTCTCTACCATTCCACTCTCGAATAGCGCATGGGAAAAAGGAACACCTAAATCTTTCCGTTCGAGCACTGATTTCTCTTATTTTATTATGATGATCATTTCTCCCTACGGAGGTGGGTGTCGACGAAATATTTTCGCATTCGGAAGAGAAAGTTGGTGATTGAAATTTCGTAAATAGATCTTGCCGCAAAGAAGACCGCCTTTGTTTCAGTGACTGCCACACTAACTCGCGTATCATCTCAGTGACACTCTCACCCCTATTGCGCGATAACACGAAACGAGCTGCCCTTCTTTGTACTTTTTCGATGTCCTCCGTCAATCCTATCTGGTGAGGATCCCACACCGCGCAGCAATATTCCAGCAGAGGACGGACAAGTGTAATGTAGGCTGTCTCTTAGTGGGTTTGTCGCATCTTCTAAGTATTCTGCCGACAAAGGGCAGTCTTTGTTTCGCCTTCCCCACAATATTATCTATGTGGTCTTTCCAATTTAAGTTGCTCGTAATTGTAATTCCTAGGTGTTTAGTCGAATTGACAGCCCTTACATTTGTGCAATTTATCGTATACCCTAAATTTATCGGATTTCTTTTAGTACCAAAATCATTGTATTACATTTTTGTTTTCATTTTTCTTTGACATTTGCATATATAACTTATATTCTCATCAGTTAGGCAAAAACAAATTATATAGAAGCATTTTAACAACTGTTAAGCAATCAGTTCGCTGCAACCTTAGAGAAATTTTTATATTACGTTACTTATATTATTTTTATAAAAGCGTTAACAACCATATACCAATAACATTGTAATACTGAGAAGTGTTTGCTGTTGGATTCAGAAGCACCCGACCCACCTTACATTTCAAGGTGGGGGGTTACACTGTACTGTTTATGAAATAAATAAAATAAAATAATGTGCCTCACATTGGAAGAATAGGAATTCTGCCGATTTCAGCGCCGGCCACTGTGGCCGAGCTGTTCTAGGCGCTTCAGTCCGGAACCACGCGGCTGCTACGGTCGTAGGTTCGAATCCTGCCTCGGGCATGGATGTGTGTGCTGTCCTTAGGTTAGGTTTAAGTAGTTCTAAGTCTAGGGGACTGATGACCTCAGATGTTAAGTCCCATAGTGCTCAGGGCCATTTGAACCATACTCGCCGACGGGGCCATCCGGGGAGTAATGCAGTACCGTGAACACAATGCGACGCCATTCATCAGCAGTCCATGGTTCCCAGTCACGGCACCATGGCAGACTCAGGGTTTTGTATTGTGGTGTTAACGTCGGCCTACTCATGGGATGGTAACTCCGTGGTCCGGCTGCTGCCAGTCTCCGACCAGTTGCGCAGGATGACACGGAGTGTAGGGAGACCATTACAGGTTCCCAGATGGCAGGAGGAGATGTGAAGGGTCTACGATGTGCTTCGCGATCAGTACAAAGATTTTCTCTTCTGGTGATCAGACATGGACAAACGGAACCTTGAGGACTAGTATGTCTGCCCGCAAGTTCCTGTCTAGTCCAGCATGGCGCTACTGTCACACTCAAATTCCCCACAAATCAGGATTTTGCCCGGTTCGGCCATCCGGCCAAATGGAGACCCACAATAAGGCATTTTCAGGCTCAGCAGGTGCTGACAACGCTGTCTCACATGAGTACGTAGCATCTGCGTGTTTTCACAGTGTTCACTCATCATCGGACACTGTTCGCGCTCTGTGCAGAGGGTGGACATTAATATGTAAAAACGGCGAACTGCGGCGGGGGATCTCTGACTGGAAGTAGAGGAAAAAAGGTCTCATGAACATGTGTGCGGAAGTGCATCGTTGCCAGGGTAGATAGCGCTGACGAATAAAAGTTCCTCTGACCACGCGCCGTGTGTTCATTGTGTGTTGCAGGCAATGTAATTGACGCACCGTACTGTAACCATAGAAGAGCCCACAACTGAAATGGTATTTGTACACGGCGAAGCAGATGGAAACGGTCGAGAGGCAGCATGCCGTACTAAATCAAGTATCGTCACAGACACCAACACATCACACAACATTTCATGCCATTTTTGAGTGTTTGTGTGGTCATGGGTCCTCTCGGACAGACGAAAGTGTAGGGAGGCGGTGGACTTTGCGTACGCGAGATTTGGAGGACTGGGTTCTACAAAATATCGATACGAATCCTGGTAGAAGCTCCAGGTAAGTGGCCCGACAACATAGCGTAAGCCGAAGCACGAGTTTGTGTTTCCTATGTACTTTGCGTCCCATGGAGGCCGCTTTGAACATCTTTTCTGACGTGGATGGGATGCAGATCTTTATTGTGTTCTGGGACAATTTGTTATCGTTGCTCGCACACCGTTCATTCCCGGACACATCTTCATAGGACCATTTTTCCTCCATTTCCAGTCAAGAATTCGCCTTTGCTGTTCGTCTGTTTTTTTTTTTATGTTCGCCCTGTATACCCTAAAGGCTTGACAACAATACTAAACATGAAGAAAACTAATACGCTCTCGTGGTCGTTTTACCTGTCACAATCAATCGCAACTTGAATCATTTACATTGCAGCCGATGGGTGCTTCACTTTTTTGTCATCATCTTCACTACTTTGACAGAATCATACTTTCCACAATACAAATTAGAATTGTTTGTTCCCGTGAAACGTGCTGAGCGGGGAGCCGCTATTTACCGCTATGAGCAGCTAACAGAGCTAGGGACGGAGGCCATGTGCTGGGTGTCGGCCACTGCTGGAACGTGGAGCCGACTTTGGACGCTCTCTCTCGCTTCAGCTTTAAGATAGTTAAGACATAAACCCTCTCTCTCCTTATTTTTTGGACATTCTTGTAACACCAAAATTACATCTTTCCATCACCAACCTGGATAACTAATGGCCTTGAAGGCAGTACAGTTTCACGAAACATGAGACTTGAAACAAAAGAAAAGAGCATACACTCTAGAATATTCCGAGAAATATCAGAATAGTAATGAATGTCGCGGATGGACAATTGAAATACCGGTATTGTTCCGTGAGCATGGAACAAGATCTCTCTCATCGAACCGCGAGTAATAAGTCTGGACATTACTGAAGGTACAAGGGGTTGGACAAAAATATCGAAGAACCGCACGAAGTAGATGCTGGAACATAATTGCTAACCACGTCTGCAAGTTTCAGTGATGTATTTAACAATGAAAGGCATCTGTGAAATGTCCTAAATAAGTTGAAAATGTCAATCATGGTCAGAGCAATGTTCTGTGTAGTTGTTAGTGCATTACGTCGGAGCTAAGTGAATTCGGAAATGGCCAAATTGTGTTTGTGTGGTAGATGCTTCCGTAACCAAGGGAACCTAAGTGTTCAGTGTTTCGAGGCGTACCGTATCGAAGATTAATACAGTACTTAGTGACAGCGGGAAAACGTCATCTACTGAGTCACGACGCGGACGAGAGACTGTGTTGAATGATCCTGACAGACGATCATTGAAGAGGATTGTGAATAAAAATAAGAGGATGACAGGTTCAAAAGTCACGCAGAACTGAAATTCGGACTCGCAAACCCTGTCAGCTGGAAAACAACTCGAAGGGAACTGCACAGGCAGGAAATTGCAGAGTCAGCTGATATTCCGAACCCAGTCACTGAAAAAATGTCATCTGGTCCGATGAGTCTTGTTTCACACTGCCTGCAACTTCCGGCCGAGTTTACGTCCGTAGAGTGAAAGATGGGAGGGGTTCGGTGATGTTTGGGAAATCATGTGCTTGCTCTTCAAAAATGATGTTCAGATGTGTGTGAAATCTTATGGGACTTAACTGCTAAGGTCACCAGTCCCTAAGCTTACACACTACTTAACCTAAATTATCCTAAGTACGAACACACACACCCATACCCGAGGGAGGACTAGAACCTCCGCCGGAACCAGCCGCACAGTCCATGACTGCAGCGCCCTAGATCGCTCGGCTAATGCCGCGCGGCACTTGCTCTTCCCTGGATCGCATTACTACTGAAGATTATGTGATCATTTTGGCTGGTCGGGTCCAATCCATGCAACAATGTTTGTTGTCCAGTTGTGATTCTGTGTTCCAAGACAACAAGGCATTTCTTCACATTGCTCGCATCGTCCAAAATTAGTTTTGTTACCACGAGGATGAACCGTGACATACGCCCTGGCCACCGCAGTTACCGGTTCTCTGTATTATTCAGCCTCTGTGGTTTTAAAATCAACAGCAACATTCATGATTACAGTACCAGAAAAAAGAATGAACTACACTATCCTTTACTTAACCTATCTTTGGCACAGAAAGGGGTAAAATATGCTGCTATAAAACTTTTTGATAAATTTCCAGATGAAATAAAATGTCTGACAGACAGCAGTAATAGTTTCAAAAACAAATGAAATCATACCTCCTTGACAACTCCTTCTATACCATAGATGAACTGTTGAATACGAGTAAATAAATCTGGAGATATAATATACGCATTTTGTGTCATTTAAGGGAATGGGATAGATAAAAGAAATATTTAGGTATAACACTATAATGTAAACAAAAAAAGAAAAAAGATAAAAACTTGTTTCCTGTGTGCATTTCTTGTGCATTTGACACGTTCCACATCATAACGGGTTTTCCGTGCTATTGATCAATGGAACAAGTAACTAACTAACTGACTACTTCGGAGAGTGTGATCACTATACAGTTCCATCATAGTTATCTGAACGTGTCTCTATTTTTCAGGATGACTGGCTCGATATCCACTTGAAAAATATACAGGACATGTATTTATCCATTCCGAGAGGATTGGAAGCTGTTTTGTATGCCAACAGGTACCCTACACCGGACTAGGCATGGCGATTTTTTTATTTTGGTGTTTAAGTGATTTTTGTCCGACAGGTATAGCTCTGAAAGGGGTGGAAAGAAGACATTACCCCAAGCAGAGCTAGCACAACAGCGATCTCACCATAATTCTTCTAGGTTACAGCATAGGAATGACCTTCCGAAAGTGACGTCAGCTCAGTAGACACAACTCAGGAAAGCTCGAAGATCCAAACCCTCCAGCAACAGGAAACAGCATATAATGCACATTGCCTTTGTCTAGTGATCACCGGGGCAATTTTGCACCGAACTTTACCGCGGGGGCACCTGACAGGTCAGCCAACGACACTTTCAGAAGTATCGATTACAGATACACCTTGACTTTCTCAGCCAACGGCTTTAGCCTGTTTCTCAGTCGCGTAAACAGGCATAGAACGTCTTTGCAACATCTTAACGGTACAAAATTCAGGTAAAAATGAATAATTTGAAAGGCGAATTTTAATGAACGGCTTTTAACTATGAGGGTCACTCCAAAAGAAATGCACACTATTTTTTTTAAATCCATCTTTTATTCTACATGTTTGAAAGTTTTACAGTGTGTACATACACTGCTGGCCACCGTAAATGCAACACCAAGAAAGACAAGAGGTAGCACAACAAAATTTATTTTGTAGGTAACATGTTGACCAAGTATCAAATGATTACGTTTACAGACGTCTGTGACATGTGGTTCCTGCCAGAATAAGTAGCCAGAGTAGCCGCCATTGTTGGAGATCACCGCTGCCACACGTCTCGGCATTGAGTCAAAGAGACGTTGGATGTGTTCCTGGGGTACAGCAGCCCAAGCAGCTTCCACACGTTGCCAAAGATCATCTGGTGTGGCAGCTGGGGATGTAATCTGGGTCACTCGTTGAGCAACCATGGACCACATGTTTTCTATCGGCGAAAAATCCGGAGAGCGAGCCGGCCAGGGAAGCAATTCAATCTGGTTATTGACGAAGAACCTTTGGACAATGCGTGCCACGTGTGGTCGCGCATTATCCTGTTGAAATATGGCTGTGGCCGAGCCCTGAAGGTAAGGAAGGACAACTGGCTCCAGCACCTCGGATATGTAGCGCCGGCTATTTAAAGTACCGGCAATGCGTACTAGAGGCGTGCGAGAGTAATATCCAATATCGCCACATACCATAATACCCGGTGCAAGACCAGTGTGGCGGTGCTTAATGCAGCTGTCCAGCATCCTTTCTCCACGGTGTCTCCACACTCGAATCCGATCATCGTGGTGCTGCAGACAGAAGCGTGCCTCGTCAGTAAAGACAACATCATTCCCTTCTGCCGTCCACATCCGTCTGTCATCACACCATTGGCGACGGAGACGTCTGTGGTTCTGCGTCAATGGTAGACGAAGCAATGGACGTCTTGCGGACAGACCACTCTGCTGTAAACGGCGTCGAATAGTACGCGCAGACGTTGGATGATGCGGTACAGACGCAATGTGCTGTGCTATGGTTCGGGATGTCACTGAGCGATCCGTCACTGCCATGCGCACAATTTGCCTATCAGCACGTGCAGTGGTGCACCGAGGTGAATGCGATCGACCACGTCGGTCCGTCGTACCCTCCTGCATCCAACGGTCACATATCCGCATTACAGTTGTTTGGTTTTGTCCAACACGACTAGCGATTTCTCTGTATGATAATCCACAATCTCAGTAAGCCACTATCCTTCCTATGTCGAACTCGGATACCTGTTGTCTACGAGGCATAACTGATCGTCTTGTGAAACAACCACAAGGTAAACACACGTGCCGAACGTACACTCGTCGAAATCGCCAAGCCTTAAATGGCGCTATGAGGTGGCGCCACAGGCGCGCGTGATGTGCGTCTGCGCTGAAATTCTAATCAGTTGCATATCTCATCGCTGCAAACTCATGGTGTAAATTTCACTTGATTCGGATGCTTCCTTCAGGGTGTTGCTTTTACAGGTGGCCAGCAGTGTACATCCTTTAGGAACAATATTTTCATTTCTCCACTTAATTTCCATCCCTCTCAACTGCCTTACGCCATCTTTGAACCAGTGCCTGTATACCCACACGGTAAAATGCTGGACCAACCTGTTGGAGCCACTGTTTGGCAGCGTGCACAAGGGAGTCATCATCTTCGAACCTTGTTCCACGAAGAGAGTCCTTCAGTTTCCCAAAGCGATGATAGTCACATGGAGCCAGGTCAGGACTGTAAGGCGGGTGTTTCAGTGTTGTCCATCCGAGTTTTGTGATCGCTTCCATGGGTTTTTGACTGACATATGGCCGTGCATTGTCGTGCAACAGCAAAACATCCTGCTTTTGCCGATGTGGTCGAACACGACTCAGTCGAGCTTGGAGTTTCTTCAGTGACGTCACATATGCATCAGAATTTATGGTGGTTCCACTTCGCATGATGTCCACACGCAAGAGTCCTTCGGAATCGAAAAACACAATAGCCATAACTTTTCCAGCAGAAGGTGTGGTTTCGAATACTTTTTTTCTTCGGTGAATTTGCATGATGCCATTCCATTGATTGCCTCTTCGTCTCTGGTGAAAAATGATGGAGCCATGTTTCATCATCTGTCACAATTCTTCCAAGAAATTCATCTCCACCATTCCCATATTGTTGCAAAAGTTCGCTGCATGCCGTTTTTCTTGTTTCTTTGTGAGCCACGGTCAATATCCTGGGAACCCACCGGGCACAAACCTTTTATAACGCCAACACTTTCAGTATTCTGCAAACACTTCTTTCCCCTATCCCAGCGTAGCGTGACAATACGTTCACTGTGCTGCATCTGTCAGCAGTCACCAATTCGTTAACTCTCTGCACATTGTCTGGAGTGTGTGCAGTACGAGGCCTGCCGCTGCGAGGACAATCCTCAATATTCCCGTGCCCGGTTTCATCACGTAACCTGCTTGCCTACCGACTGACTGTACTGCGATCGACAGCAGCATCTCCATACACCTTTTTCAACCTCTTGTGAATGTTTCCCACTGTCCCGTTTTCAGAGCGCAGGAATTCTATGACAGCACATGGCTTCTGACGAACGTCAAGTGTAGCAGCCATCTTGAAGACATGCTGTGACGGCGCCACTCGCGGGAACAGGCTGAACTAAGTTTGAAAACAAGCGGAAAGGATGTGTCTACACACTGTATAACTTTCACACATGCAGAATGAAAACTGTATTTTTACAAATATAGTGTGCATTTCTTTTGGAGTGACCCTCGTAATGTACGTAGAAGTATTAACACGTCTGCTAATTTCCTTTTTTCGGGTGGGGGTGTGGGGGGGGGGGAGGGGGAATGTCGTGACCCTCCCTCCACCTCTTGTGCTCCCCGCTCCCCCCTCACCACTGTTGGAGTCGCGCCCCCACGTAGCGCGGCTGGAAGTGGCGACCGGTTGGCGCCGCTGGTTAAACGGCCAGGCAGAGGGCGAGGATTTAGATGCAGATGTGGCCGGGGCGCTACGCAAGACGCGCCGCAGGAGAGTAATGATTGCCACAGCGGCGGGCGGCGCGCGGCGCGGTCGTCGCTCTTGTTCACATTTCACGCAAAATTAGCTGCGGCGCGCCGTAATCCGTCTTGGCGGCGGATTACGGTTGCCGCCTGCATTATGTATGAGAGCACCGCCGCCGCCGCCACCGCCGCCGCCACCGCCGCCGTCTGTAACGGCCCAGACCGCTGCGGTGATCCGCCCTCACTGCAGGCGAGGCCTACTGCCTGCGGGCGAGCGTTACGCCAGTGGGGAGACCGAGGAAATAATACACTGCCCCAAATGAAAAATGATCACAATCCAACAGCGATCTCACGTGAATAAACCCTTATCCCTGTACTAGCTGATAAACTTGGATTGCGCGATTACCTACACTCCTGGAAAAAAATTAGTACACCCTTCTAGAGGTTTCCAATTCACTCAAAATTTGTTGTTGAAAGGGCACAGTACTGCCCAACATAGAAAATATGTACAACAACATCCTACGTTGTTCTTGTCTGAACAGCACTTTTTAGTGTAATAACACCATTTTACACTATTGGCCACTACAATTGCTACACCACGAAGATGACGTGCCACAGACGCGAAATTTAACCGACAGGAACAAGATGCTGTGATATGCAAATGATTAGCTTTTCAGAGCATTCACACAAGGTTGGCGCCGATGGCGACACCTACGACGTGCTGACATGAGGAAAGTTTCCAAACGATTTCTCATGCACAAACAGCAGTTGACCGGCGTTGACTGGTGAAACGTTCTTGTGATGCCTCGTGTAAGCAGGAGAAATGCGTACCATTGCGTTTCCGACTTTGATAAAGGTCGGATTGTAGCCTATCGCGATTGTGGTTTATCGTGTCGCGACATTGCTGCTCGCGTTGGTCGAGATCCAATGACTGTTAGCAGAGTATGGAATCGGTGCGTTCGGGAGGGTAATACGGAACGCCGTGCTGGATCCCAACGGCCTCGTATCACTAGCAGTCGAGATTACAGGCATCTTATTTGCATGGCTGTAACGGATAGTGCAGCCACGCCTCGATCCCTGAGTCAACAGATGGGGACGTTTACAAGACAAAAACCATCTGCACGAACAGTTCGACGACGTTTGCAGCATGGACTATCAGCTAGGAGACCATGGCTGCGGTTACCCTTGACGCTGCATCACAGACAGGAGCGCCTGCGATGGTGTACTAACGACGAACCTGGGTGCACGAATGGCAAAACGTCAGTTTTTCGGACGAATCTAGGTTCTGTTTACAGTATCATGATGGTCGCATCCGTGTTTGGCGACATCGCGGTGAACGCACATTGGAAGCGTGTATTCGTCATCGCCATACTGGCGCATTACCTAGCGTGATGGTATGGGGTGCTATTGGTTACACGTCTCGGTCACCTCTTGTTCGCATTGACGGCACTTTGAACAGTGGACGTTACATTTCAGATGTGTTACGACCCGTGGCTTAATCCTTCATTCGATCCCTGCGAAACCCTACATTTCAGCAGGATAATGCACTACCGCATGTTGCAGGTCCTGTACGGGCCTTTCTGGATACAGAAAGTGTTCGACTGCTGCCCTGTCCAGTACATTCTCCAGATCTCTCACCAATTGAAAACGTCTGGTCAATGGCGGCCGAGCAACTGGCTCGTCACAATACGCCAGTCACTACTCTTGATGAACTGTGGTATCGTGTTGAAGCTGCATGGGCAGCTGTACCTGTACACACCATCCAAGCTCTGTTTGACTCAATGCCCAGGCGTATCAAGGCCGTTATTGCGGCCAGAGGTGGTTGTTCTGGGTAGTGATTTCTCAGGATCTATGCACCCAAACTGCGTGAAAATGTAATCACATGTCAGTTCTAGTACAATATATTTGTTCAATGAATACCCGTTTATCATCTGCATTTCTTCTTGGTGTAGCAATTTTAATGGCCGGTAGTGTATTTAATACACCGAAGCGGGATACGAATGTAGAAAGAAGGACAAGTTATTTATTTAATTATTCAGATGTGCACTTTCTTAAAACAGATCCCTATATCCAGTTTGGTGACGATTGTGAATTGAGTGAATGGCTGGTCGTCTGCTGACCACAGATAGTGAAGATAGATTGTATAGTCATCTTTGAGACAGTCCTCTGGTCACCTTTGGCAGAACCAAAGAGAGGAAGAGAGGAAGTATACCAGAGCAATAGAGGGCCTGGGATGTGGCTAACCAATACGGTGGCAAGGACCTCCACCACTTCGGTGGAAGCGCGGGATGACCAGATGAACGGCAACGTTTCAGCACTCTGTCACTGGATCCTGAGGTGTGAAGACGTGTTTTATGTGTGCTCCATAAAAACAAATTTAAATGAAAAATGGGATGCATGTGGAATATTTAAGAGCAGTTAAACATGATTTATCTTTTCAGAAACTCTTGGTGGGAGGCTCACGTGAATTGTTCGGCAAAATATAGGCAGGTAAAATTCATGGGGAACATAGGATTCTTCGGAAGTGACCAACGGTCACAATGAAACATGTTTCAATTATAAGATGAAATACTTGCGTGTGGTAATATTAAGATGAAATACTTGCGTGTGTAAATCTAAGTTGAAAATATTTAAGAACTGCACGTGCGTAACTTGAATTAAAGACAAACACCTCCACGTGGTGAGTATAGTGTGAGTCTCAACCTGACAATGAGACAAAAAAAAAATAGAAGTTCTTGTCCAAGCTTTCAATTTAGAATCTGTGTGTGAGATAATTAAGATACCAAAATTTCCATTATGAGATACATTCGTGTTACGCTAGCTTGATATTTTGTTACTCTGAGAGAGAATTAAGGTGAGTCAGCCATCTACCCGGCAACACCATGTGGCTTGCATTGCACAGGAAGATCTGCATAAATCCTCCAGAGATTGTGGTAGGGAAATTTATTATGTGGGTCAGTGACGTGTGAACCTGGAATGACTATTGATTGATGCCGGAAAGCAGAACAAGTAGATAACAAAACATTTTGTTTTTGTGATGTGTTTTATAATGGCAATGTGATTTATTTTGTATATTTAATCCGTGTGATTTTCATGAGACAGTAGCGAATTAGTTTCAAATACGGAGGGTCAAGAATGATTTTCCTTAGTACAGCCCGCTAGTCAGTAAATTCGTTATGTTGCTAATGAACGAGCTTATGAGAGTGTGGGAGAGGATGAAGTAGCGAAAGATTCCTTACCAATCCAGAAAGTGCACAGCAGCAATAGACAGATACATTACGAGATCATAGAATAGTAAAATACTTATGTAATGTCACGCCCATTGGGATGAGAATCCCTTGTTTAACTACTGTGTTTAAGTGTGAAGCAAGAAATTTTGCAACATTAGCGTGAAAGAATTTATTATAATAAAAGAGGAGATATATGAAACAAATGGTGGTCTTGATTACTGAGTTGTGGGTAGCCATTTTGTTTAGGCATCATACCATGAGCTCCATTTTTTGCTAGGATGCCCAAGCTTTATTAAAATACACTACTGGCCATTAAAATTCATACATTACGAAGACGACATACTACACACGCGAAATTTAACCGACAGGAAGAAGATGCTGTGATATGCAAATGATTAGCTTTTCAGAGCATTCACACAAGGTTGGCGCCGATGGCGACACCTACGACGTGCTGACATGAGGAAAGTTTCCAAACGATTTCTCATACACAAACAGCAGTTGACCGGCGTTGACTGGTGAAACGTTTTTGTGATGCCTCGTGTAAGCAGGAGAAATGCGTACCATTGCGTTTCCGACTTTGATAAAGGTCGGATTGTAGCCTATCGCGATTGTGGTTTATCGTGTCGCGACATTGCTGCTCGCGTTGGTCGAGATCCAATGACTGTTAGCAGAGTATGGAATCGGTGCGTTCGGGAGGGTAATACTGAACGCCGTGCTGGATCCCAACGGCATCGTATCACTAGCAGTCGAGATTACAGGCATCTTATTTGCATGGCTGTAACGGATGCCCTGTCCAGTACATTCTCCAGATCTCTCACCAATTGAAAACGTCTGGTCAATGGCGGCCGAGCAACTGGCTCGTCACAATACGCCAGTCACTACTCTTGATGAACTGTGGTATCGTGTTGAAGCTGCATGGGCAGCTGTACCTGTACACACCATCCAAGCTCTGTTTGACTCAATGCCCAGGCGTATCAAGGCCGTTATTGCGGCCAGAGGTGGTTGTTCTGGGTACTGATTTCTCAGGATCTATGCACCCAAACTGCGTGAAAATGTAATCACATGTCAGTTCTAGTACAATATATTTATCAAATGAATACCCGTTTATCATGTGCATTTCTTCTTGGTGTAGCAATTTTAAAGGCCAGTAGTGTATATGCCACAGGAAATAAATGTGGAGTTGCCAGGGTGCAGTGAGTCCATCAGAAAGTGCACAAGCTATTAATCATATGCGTTATCCATTCTGTTGCGCTAAGAAGTAAAGACGAGAATAAATTATAGCTTAACAGTTAGGTACTAGGGCTCTAACGTCAAGTATAGTTGCAGTGAGTATGATAGAATATGAAAATATTTCTGATGTACGAATGATAAAAGCACTCGCTTGGAGGGCCACTCATCTAGTAAGCCTGTCTACTAGATGCCACAGTCCATATGAATAAATGAAATAATTTCATTTACACGTCAATATCACAAGCGGTTCTAAGGTACCAGGTATCGACCGATGCTGAAATACCTGTATCAGCTCGGGGTGTAGCCTCCAAGGGCGGCAATGCAGGCGCCGACTCTGGGATCTAGTCGGTCGTACAGATGATGAATACTGTCCTGGATACGTATTGCTACGCCTGCTCGACCAGTTCACGTAGTTCTACAAGAGTTGCTGGTTGGCCAGTGCCACGCGTCACTTCTCGTCCCATCATGTCCTACGTGCGTCCAGTTGGAGACAGGTCTGGAGATCGTGCTGGCCAGGGAAGTTGTTGCACGGCTTTAACAGCACGTTGAGTTTCCCGGGCAATGTATGGGCGAGCATTATGCTGTTGGAACAACACACCACTTTCCTGTTGGAAGAACGGCAGAAGAACAGGTGTAACAAAATTCTGCACTACCGAGTGCTGTGTAGTATCCCGACCAGAAACATCGAAGGTGAACGAGAGTCGTAGCTTATCGCACCCTATACCATCAAGTCTGACGTTAAGGCAATGGGTCTTCGACGAATGCACTCTGCGAGACAGTAAAAGGGTCCTGTAGCCCCTTTCATTATCATTTGATTTGCTTTCCAGTGATGCAGAACTCTCTGGCATGCGTGAGTGAATGAATGTGGCTGTGTTTCAGCTTGCTATACGGTGGTTTAGTCGGTTGCAGAGAATCAGCGGTAGTCGTACACAATGGCCAACCCTTGTAGCCGACCGAAGTGGCCGTGCGGTTAAAGGCGCTGCAGTCTGGAACCGCAAGACCGCTACGGTCGCAGGTTCGAATCCTGCCACGGGCATGGATGTTTGTGATGTCCTTAGGTTAGTTAGGTTTAACTAGTTCTAAGTTCTAGGGGACTAATGACCTCAGCAGTTGAGTCCCATAGTGCTCAGAGCCATTTGAACCATTTGAACCAACCCTTGTAGTTATCAGGTAGGCAAAGAGGTTTGCTTCCCTTGTGTGAAAGTTACTGGTGTTAGGTTGGTAGCGGAAGCCTCATTTGTGGGTTTTCCTGGCCACGGGGTCGCGTGGGAGACGTTGGAGTGTGTGTGAGACGGTCAGTCTGCTTCCAGCTCGCCGAGGGTCTGCAGCCGAGGTCTCTTCGAAGAAGCGTGAGTTGATTTCACCTCGTGGCAAGTTGTCTCATAGCGAGAGGGGAGCTTTTACACTACTGGACATTAAAATTGCTACATCACGAAGATGACGTGCTACAGAAGCGAAATTTAACCGACAGGATGCTGTGATATGCAAATGATTAGCTTTTCAGAGCATTCACACAAGGTTGGCGCAGGTTGCGACAGCTACAACGTGCTGACATGAGGAAAGTTTCCAACCGATTTCTCATACACAAACAGCAGTTGACCGGCGTTGCCTGGTGAAACGTTGTTGTGATGCCTCGTGTAAGAAGGAGGAATGCGTACCAGCACGTTTCCGACTTTGATGAAGGTCGGATTGTAGCCCATCGCGATTGCGGTTTACCGTATCGCGACATTGCTGATCGCGTTGGTCGACATCCAATGAGTGTTAGCAGAATATGGAATCGGTGCGTTCAGGACGGTAATACGGAACGCCGAGCTGGACCCCAACGGCCTCGTATCACTAGCAGTCGAGATGACAGGCATCTTATCAGCATGGCCGTAACGGATCGTGCAGCCACGTCTCGATCCCTGACTCAACAGATGGGGACGTTTGCAAGACAACAACCATCTGCACGAACAGTTCGACGACGTTTGCAGCAGCATAGACTATCAGCTCGGAGACCACGGCTGCGGTTACCCTTGACGCTGCATCACAGACAGGAGCGCCTACGATCGTGTACTCTTCGACGAACTTGGCTGCGCGAATGGCAAAACGTCATTTTTTCGGATGAATCCAGCTTCTGTTTACCGCATAATGATGGTCGCATCCGTGTTTGGCGACATCGCGATGAACGCACATTGGAAGCGTGTATTCATCATCGCCATATTGGCGTATCACCCGGCGTGATGTTATGTGGTGCCATTGGTTACACGTCTCGGTCACCTCTTGTTCGCATTGACGGTACTTTGAACAGTGAATGTTACATTTCAGATGTGTTACGACCCGTGGCTCTACCCTTCATTCGATCCCTGCGAAACCCTACATTTCAGCAGGATAATGCACGACCGCATGTTACATGTCCTGTACGGGCCTTTCTGGATACAGAAAATGTTCCACTGCTGCCCTGGCCAGCACATTCTCCAGATCTCTCAACAATTGAAAACGTCTGGTCAATGGTGGCCGAGCAACTGGCTCGTCACTACACGCCAGTCACTACTCTTGATGAACTGTGGTATCGTGTTGAAACTGCATGGGCATCTGTACCTGTACCTTTTCTGGGTACTGATTTCTCAGGTTCTATGCACACAATTTCCGTGAAAATGTAATCACATGTCAGTTCTCGTATAATATATTTGTCCTACGAATACCCGTTTGTCATCTGCATTTCTTCTTGGTGTACCAGTTTTAATGGCCAGTAGTGTATTTAGAACTCGTTACGGCCATGGCACTTGTGGTGAACGAGAAACTAACTATATAAAGAAAGATGATATTTGATGAGAAGCATCTGTGATGTGTTGTTCTAGCCAAGGAACCAGAAAAAGGTATTAGTTTCATGTCATTTTTATTCCCCCCCCCCCCCCCCCCCTCCATAATCCTCAGTTTCTTCATCAACCGGAGGCTAAAGAAAACATGCAGCACCTTTCAAATAATATTCTGTTTAGTTGCGAGTGGTTTATGTAGGAACTAAATGTTCAAATTTGTGTGAAATCTTATGGGACTTAACTGCTAAGGTCATCAGTCCCTAATGTTACTCACTACTTAACCTAAATTATCCTAAGGACAAATACACACACCCATGCCCGAAGGAGGGCTCGAACCTCCGCCGGGACCGCCACACAGTCCATGACTGCGATCGGCCAATCCCGCGCGGCTGTCGGAGCTAAGTGAATTTGAACGTGGGCAAATTTTTGGTGCTAGTATGGTGCGTGCTTCCGTAGGCAAATGAGCCAAAGCAATTGATGTTTCAAGAGCCACTGTATCTCAGATTCGTATGGTATATAGGGAACGCGGGGAAATATCATCCGCTACGTCACAAGGCGGACGAAATTGTGTATTGATTGTTCGCGACAGACGATCTTTAAAGAGGATTGTGACAAAACATTTTCGTCATATCAAAGGGGGCCAGCACCTGATGGCGGGAGTGCCATCGGATGTACAACGCAATCACCTGTAGTTTGGATAGCTGGTAATTTAGCCGGAAGCCACCACATTTCTAAACTGTCAACGCCGTTGGCTGTGCCCTATCTCTGATATCTCTGTGACGTTGTCTTTCAACAAGATAAAGCAAGGCCGCCTGTTACCCGTGCTGTCTCGACCTACTCCGATACCGAGACACCTCAACCGTTGCCTTTCTAGAGCGTTCTTCAGGTCACACACATATTGAAAACATCAGTCACAGGTTTTCGAAAGAATGGCGCAGAGAGAGAGAGAGAGAGGGAGAGAGAGAGAGAGAGAGAGAGAGAGAGAGAGAGAGAGAGAGGGAGAAGGAGAGAGACCATATGACAGAAAGATGAAACAAAGATACTGACAGATCTTCGAGCTGATACGCAGTTTGCTTGTGACAATACAACACAGCATATCTATAAATGATACAGCATTACTTTTGTATTATTGGACTGCGTTGTTTTTTACGAATTTTTTTATTGCATTGTTGTACAGGATGAAGGTATAGGTACACATCTGTGATAACTGCTATCTTAATATACATGCACATCAGTGTGTTAGTTGTTTTTTTTTTCTCTCTGGATTTAACAGTCTTCCCATCTGATGTTATCTGCATGGTCGTAACTGCACTACGAAGTGCACTACGCCTGTCAGTATAGACATCCGTTTTGCTTCGCACGTCCACATTTCAATACCTGGCCTGTTGCACATGTTTTCTAGAGTCCTTAGCCTTCCAGAATGCATTCGAACTCGGTTCTAGTAAATTTTGGGTCTTCTTATTGCAGAATTAACTGATATTCACCAAATTTATGGAGAAGCAAGGCAATCTGTGGTAATGGTAAGGGAGATCTGCCATCACAGATTTCCAAACCGTCGCATTCCAAACGCACGAACCTTCGTTGCTGTGCAGCAAAGACTACGAGAAAAAGTATCTCTTCACCCTAGATTCGAGGATCGCTGACCTCAACGTGATGCTACAGTTTTTAAGAAGTTAGGAGGAAACTTTGACAATACTTCACAAATGACCCAGCTTAAGGTTCGTAAACCATGGACCTTGCCGTTGGTGGGGAGGCTTGCGTGCCTCAGTGATACAGCTAGCCGTACTGTAGATGCAACCACAACGGAAGGGTATCTGTTGAGAGGCCAGCAAACGCTTGTTTCCTGAAGAGGGGCAGCAGCATATCAGTAGTAGCAGGGGCAACAGTGTGGATGATTGACTGATCTGGCATTATATTATTAACCACAACGGCCCACATCCCACGATTTAAATCCACTGGATTCTTCTTTCTGGGAATACATCAAGCAGCTACTCTATAGAGACATCATAGATGATGAAGCAACTCGAACAGAGGAATCCCAGAAACTGTAACAACCTTCAGAAGTGACGCTACAGAATGGAATGGGTGAAAACATCGTGGTATTGCCGCTTCCAAGCTAGCTGTGCAGTTGAAGGAGACCATTTCAAACACTTGCTTCGTAGTAATAACAGGTTTCTGGATTGTGTTTTAAGCGCCACAGATTTTGGAATGAAATATCGTGGGAATTTCACAACATCTTAGTTTCGCCCGAGAACCATTTCTACAACTACCTCAACACCATGTATATGGCCAGTTCCAGTGTTCTGAAATGAAAGAAGTTTAAAAACTATTTTTGTAACTTTTGGATAATGGACACACAGGTAATATCAGAGATGTAGTTTTATATACATTCAATGAAATTATCTGAAGCGTAAAATGAAACTTTTTGGAGGATGCGCAAAGACAAGCGAGGCAGTAGCAAACAGAAGGTGAACGTGATTCAGCAGCGTGTGAAAGAGGACGCAAGAGTGCGTACAAGTTTCTCTGGCTTGTTACCTATTCCTGAAGTAGTTAGATTGAGGAGATAATTATGATGAAAACTACGTTGAGACAATTGATACAGAGGACTTGTCAGAGAAACATATCTATGTGCCATTTCAGAACAAAAACATAAAGTGAATGCGGAACCAAACATGAAAAGAACCTCCAGATGATACAATACCTGGTCGATGGCGAATTCAAGCCGTAAAAGACTTTGAAATCCAAAAACCAAAGAAACATCCGGATATAGGTGATCTGCAGTTAAGCAATATTTTTTGGTCTGATCTCATGGTCAATCAAGATTTGTTGTGGTAGCACCAATATAACTCTAAAAGTAAGACAATCAAACAAACGTTTATCCCTGTTGAAATTTACAATATTATATTACAAGTTCCTTTAGATACTTCATCACAGGTCAGTGCCATGTTACAATAATTTTTGTTTATATTGTAGATAAACCCAGACTACCCATTATGTGAGAAAATGGTGTCAAAGTCATAGTGGCTACTGGAAAAACCAGTAAACCAATTAAAAACCAGAATTTGACATAATTCAAAATAAAACAACAAGAATCTGAACATAATTTTCTGGTCATTCCTGAACTGAATGCCGAAATGATATTGTGAATGGATAGGCTAGATATTGAAAAAGAAATTATTGACTTTGGTAACGAAACTGTGCAAATTAATAGTAAATCAGGCACTTTAGAAACAGCATTTGAAGAAATATAAATTACACATGACACTAAATTGAGCCACTGTAAGTAGAAACTGATCCCAAGAATAGTGATTCGTCTAGCACTTTCAAAATTTACCATGTTAAGGCTAACTGATGATGATCAGAGGGAGAATAATTTTGAAGAAATCATTGAGAACGTACATGACCTTATATCAGGACAGGATTCTGAATTGCACAGCATATGAGAAAGAAGCCGTAATGTATTTTCAGATAAACCTGGTATAGTTAACAAATTCGAATACTGTATTGAAGTATTTCCTCAGTAACCATTTTTCGTGAGACTTTATTCAGTTCCCTTGGTTAAGAAACTACCTGTTCAGGCAGAAGTAGATAAAATAGTTAAATGGAAGTGACTGAGATAAGCAACTGTGAATACAATATCTCTCCCATTATCGTAAATAACATAGATGGGGAGTGCGAGTAGTGGTTGATGCATGAACTTTAAATAATTTTGTTAAAAGAGAAGTTGACTGATCTGAAAGTTTGGATAACATGTTACAGAGATTCCATGATGTACAGTATTTAAAGTGTTGATTTGACATTGGATACTGGCAAGTTCCATTAGACGCTGAATCTTATAAATACACTGCATTTTTATTTGCTGGAAAATGTTGTCCCTTTTGGTCTCCATACACCCGTTTCAATCTTTATTCGAGTTTTAAATTCAGCCCTGGGGCGGGATCTAAGTGCCAGAGTAACCAAATACGTAGATGGTATGTTAATCGACCTATTAGAGTGGCGAGAACACTGTGAATTGCTAAACAAAGAGCTCACTGCTCTTCAAACAGCGGGGCTGACCTTAAAACTTAAAAAAAATCTGAGTTTCTTAAAAAAGAGATTAAATTTCTGGGGAACAGCATTACGACGTCTGGGATTTGTATTGCTATTGAAACGTGCCCTCCACTCAAGAATAAAACGCAGCTTAAAATTTCTTGGTCCGTGTGGATTTAAGAGAAAATTTTTAAGTAGTGCTCATTTCAACAATCTGCTTAGAAAAATCGTAAATTTATTTGGACTAAATAATGTCAAGATGTTTGTGAAGCATTCAAAAATGATGTTTTATGTCATCCAATACTAATGGAACTGTTTCATACGAGTGCTGACAACAGTGTGTATGAAAGAAGGGTCAACATTTTCCAAGCAGCCAATATCCTGGAAGAAACAGATCTCAAAACTATTGCATTAATGCGCAGGACTAGCTAAATATGAAATAAGTTACACCACATCAGAGAAAGAATCTTTGGCTATTGTCTGAAAAAATTCCTGAATTATTTAGGGGGGGATGAAATAGTAATTCACACTGATCACAAGGCATTAACATTTCTAAAATATTGTCATCTATTAAATGTGAGATTAACCCACTAGGCATTATAATTTCAACAACTTGATTACAATATTTGTTATCTCAAAGGCACCAACAATTGTGTAGCAGTGGTCTTAGTTAGGTTACAGGAAAATCTAAACTGTCCTCCTAAAGAAATTAATGAAGACAGTACAATCCAAATGCATTTTATTAAAGAATTAACTGTGGAAAAAGAAAACTGAATATGTATGTAAAAATATGAGACAATACCAAAACGATTTTTAAGTTTGGAATTCAACAAACTTCAGTTTTGATAGTGCATATCGGCCACAAATCGCGAAGTATTACGAAATTTTAAAAGGTATTTTGTACAGACGAAAAGCTCTGGACATGGCGGATTGGAAGGTATGTTGACCATCGCAGTCTGACTGAAATGCTAGAGAGACCATTTCCACCGTGCATTGTGGGCCCAAGAAGTGTATCAAAAACCTTCCAAGTGTCATAGCAATCATTAATAACATTGTAAGGAAGGTGACTGATAATATAATATCGAGTGACATATGTCAAACGGCTAAAGTAGCAAACAAGAACTAAAAAACATCCAATAAGGGTGCTAAACAAAACAACATACTGGAACATACATTCGATTTGCTTCCCATGGATTTATGTTGCCCATCCCTAAGACTTCAAGAACATTTTACATATATAGTAGTGGAACAAGAAATATTTTCCACATTCATCAAACTCTATTGAATCAGGAAACCAATAGCTACAGCTATATTTAACAGAATGGTTGAATACTTTGCAACTGTAGATAAATGAAGATCAGTATTGCCAGACAGTGGACCCAAGTTCATTTAAAAATTTGGAAAGAGGCTATGAAGTATTATAATGTTCAAGTAACATATATTTCAGCTTACAACCCGGCAAGTAATCTGGTTGAACGCTGCATGCGTGAGCTTGTGTATAACGTACTTCGAGTACATGGGGCAGATTAGTTTCAGATATTGAAGTTGCCATTAATTCTTTACATCATGAATCTGTGGGATTTACCACAGAGGAAATACTGACAGATACTAAAAGTAAAAGCATAATGAAAAATGTCTTAGAATTCCCACTGTGTATAGAGTTTAGATTGGATTGAAAAAATGAATTACTGAAGGAAAGAGTGAAACAGAAAACGAAAGCTATATCTGAAAGATTTTGTTATCATGGAAACCCATAAGAAATCAAGTGCTAAACCATGAGATTTCCAGAATTTAGATGTATTTCCAATGGTCAATTTAAAATGCAAGGAACAGACTGCCAAAAGTCTCAACAGGTAGCCAAAGCCTTTCCTGACTGAGTCTGGTTTATAAATGAAAACGCTTAATATGAACTGCCTGAAATGATGAAGGAGCAACAAAAAGTTTTTTACTTATATGAAATAGTGTGTTTCAATTACTTTTGTGTTGTTTTGTTGGACTGTGTGAAATTTCAGCAGCCAAAGGTACCCCTTCAGATGAAAGTAATCTCTTACTGAAGTGTCTTTCACTAACTGAAAGTAAAATATTTTAATAGTTTGCTATAAAACAAAGTAAACGAACTGCTTAAAACTTGAAGCAAATTCCTAGTAAAACTAAATCACTCTGTAAATAATATTCGTGTAAATATCTGTTACAAGTGTGTATTTGTATAGCTGTATTGTGTATCCTCTTGTATGTATATATTTTCTGCGTGTATTTAGGCACCGATACACGAAATTTTCTGTGACACAAAGACACTTTCCTGCGATTATATATTTATGTTGAACATAGCTGATAGTAATCTTATGAAAAAAAATTCGTGAAATAATCTTCCGTATATTACTGTCTACATAAAAGCGTTGCTTCGGTAAAGCTTGTATGTCGTTGCGTTGTGGGCGAAGTATTATAGTGTTTCACTGATGTATCCTTAACAGGAAACACCATTAGGCATATGTAACACTTATGTACGATATCGATACAATTTCTTTTACTAAATTTCTATGTTCATAAGAATACGGCAAGATCTGTGTTATTATGTTGTTTGGATTTACAAGATGAAAATAACTGTTCATAATATCTGTAAAGTTATTTAACAAAAATTGATTTGTGAATGAATTTTTCAATACTTATATTTTTGCAAAACTGGATCATGCGTAAGAACATAGGATCGTACAAAATTTAAAACGTGGGAGGAAGTCCATCCGCAAAGAAAAACTTGAGGCGAGAGCATAAAAGGTGCTGTGTCGCGAAGTACTGCAAGAAGTTTGTGTAGCACAAATAGTCAGTGGTTAGCGTCTAACCAGTTAAAAACTTGTGTGCTAAATGGGGTAAGAATTGTAAAAAGATTGGATTAATTACCTCTCGGATGTGGATATGTATTGGCTATTAGAACATGACACTTATTGATTTGCATCGAATAGTAAAATTCCCACATGAAGAAGATAGTATGCTGAGCATTCTTTACGTCAAGAGCCATGATAGTGTATGACGGCTTCATACTTCTGCCACAGAAGATCAGCACGGCCACCACCTTCAGGAAAGGTATTTATTTGCATGGACCACTAATTTGCTGAACTTCTAAATAATAACGAATCCATTATTAATTTTGTGTCAAGAGTACCAATTTATCCTCAGTCACTAACGTCGATAGGGTCCTCTTCCTAGTGATGAAACGTTAAGAGTGTCCGAATTCTAATGAACCGCAGGAGCATTACTGTTTCAAAAGTTTTTATTACTTTTCCTAAAGTGATAATTTTCTCAAATGTCTAGTTAGTCTTTTGTTTGGAATATTCTACGTGGTCAGTAAAGCGAATAATTAAAGTATGTAAAAAAACATGAGCGCATGGAGAAAATATCCATTACAGCGATTATTTCTATGCTTATAAAAATCTTAGCGCAATACTAAACGTAACTGAACAGAGTCGTGATTATAAGAAACATTTGCAGGCCATAACAGTTTAAAGGCTTACATAAATCTTATTTGCTTTACATGATTGTAACAAGAACTGATTTGGTTTTAAGTGTGTATCCTTACTATCCTGTTAGTTGACTTAGTTTTAAGCCCAACCAATAGACATAAGAGTTTCTCGATCTCCCCACCAAGTGTATAGCCAGTAATGTAGTAATTCTTACAGTGAAAGTGTTTATGAAGTTTAGGAAACATTCTAGAGAGATTTGTGCTCTTGTAAATATAACTGGCAACAACGTATTAACATTCAGGGTCATCTATGTTCTGCATAATGAAAAGACTTACACGCTCCATTTGCAAAGAAATGGTAATCAAGCTAGTTAGCATAACAGATTGAGAAACATTTCGATATTACTCTCTTACAACAATGAAATTTTAAAGACATCTCCCATCCAACTTAGGCGTGCTCCTAGCATATTAAGTCGCACTGTGTAATCAATTTTTCTTTCTTCTTTTAAAACAGACAGTGTACGTTAGTGGGAGATTTTCTGTCGCCAATAGCTTTTAAGCTTTTTTCTGTGTTACTCATGCTTAGCTTCTCTACCAATGCTTACTATATTGTACTGTTTTCGTGACCGAATTAAAAAACAATTTCAGTTCCAAGTAATGTCACCTCAACAGTTACTTTTCTTTATTTAAATTATATTAGTTTGGAATCACATTGCCTAATGAATCTGGTGACTGTTTTTGATTTACATCACTACAGTTTAAATTTATGACTTTAATGCCTTGGTTCGATTCCCGTTATTGTAACTGTAATCTTTCTGGTTACAAAACCCTGTCCCACTAATTGTCATTACATTTACATCTTCATCTACGTACATACTCCGCACGCCATCGTACAGTGAGTGGCGAAGTATACCCTGTACTAGTACTGGACGTTGTCCTTCCCGTTATGCTTGCAGATAGGCCGAGGGTAAAATGACTTACAGGATGTCCGGAAATTCCCGTTACAGGCGTCTAGGACTCGTAGAGGGGAGTGAGAATATAATATTTTGAATAGAAATCCATATCCGGAAACCTCATCCAACGACGCTACATAGTATCAAAGCTATAGGCGCCGGCGCCATTAAAATTGCCACGCCACGAAGATGACATACTAGAGACGCGAAAATTAACCGACGGGAAGAAGATGCTGTGATATGCAAATGATTATTTTTTCAGAGCATTCATACAAGGTTGGCGCAGGTGGCGACCCCTACAACGTGCTGACATGAGGAAAGTTTCCAACCGATTTCTCATACACAAACCGCAGTGGACCGGCGTTGCCTGGTGAAATGTTGTTGTGATGCCTCGTGTAAGGAGGAGAAATGCGTACCATCACGTTTCCGACTTTGATAAAGGTCGGATTGTAGCCTATCGCGGTTGCGGTTTATCGTATCGCGACATTGCTGCTCGCGTTGGTCGACATCCAATGAGTGTTAGCAGAATATGGAATCGGTGTGTTCAGGATGGTAATACGGAACGCCGTTCTGGATCCCAACGGCCTCGTATCACTAGCAGTCGAGATGACAGGCATCATATCCGCATGGCTGTAACGGATCGTGCAGCCACGTCTCGATTCCTGAGTCAACAAATGGGGACGTTTGCAAGACAACAACCATCTGCACTAACAGTTCGACGACGTTTTCTGCAGCACGGACAATCAGCTCGGAGACCATGGCTGCGGTTACCCTTGACGCTGCATCACAGACAGGAGCGCCTGCGTGCACGAATGGTAAAACGTCATTTTTTCGGATGAATCCAGCTTCTGTTTACAGCATCATCATGGTCGCATCCGTGTTTGGCGACATCGCGCTTAACGCACATTCGAAGCGTGTATTCGTCTTTGCCATAGTGGCGTATCACCCGGCGTGATGGTATGGACTGCCATTGGTTACACATCTCGGTCACCTCTTGTTCGCATTGACGGCACTTTGAACAGTGGACGTTACATTTCAGATGTGTTACGACCCGTGGCTTAACCCTTCATTCGATCCCTGCGAAACCTTACATTTCGGCAGGATAATGCACGACCGCATGTTGCAGGTCCTGTACGGGCCTTTCTGGACACAGAAAATGTTCGACTGCTGCCCTGGCCAGCACATTCTCCAGATCTCTCGTTTTGTTTCAAGTGAAAACGTCTGGTCAATGGTGGCCGAGCAACTGGCTCGTCACAATACGCCAGTCACTACTCTTGATGAACTGTGGTATCGTGTTGAAGCTGCTTGGGCAGCTGTACCTGTACACGCTATCCAAGCTCTGTTTGACTCAATGCCCAGGCGTATCAAGGCCTTTATTATGGCCGGAGGTGGTTGTTCTGGGCACTGATTACTCAGTATCTATGCACCCAAATTGCGTGGAAATGTAATCACATGTCAGTTCCAGTATCATATATTTGTCAAATGAATACCCGTTTATCATGTGCATTTCTTCTTGGTGTAGCAATTTTAATGGCCCATAGTGTACATTCCACGAAATCACCCTGTATATACATATATTTAGAAGCGCCGGCGGCTATAGATTTGTTGCGCTGTGGAGTCGTTGGCTATCGTTTCCGGACATGGGTTGTTGTTCAAAATATTATGTACTCACTGCCCTCTACCAGACCCAGAACTTTTTAACAGGAATTTCCAAACGCTCTGAATGTGTCTCCGTATGAGCCCTAATTTCTCGTATCTTATCTTCGTGTTGCTTAGCGAAATGTATGCTGGCGTCAATAGAATCGTTCTTGAGTCAGATTCAAATGCCCGTTCTCAGAGAGAAATCCCGCCAGGGATACCCATTTTAGTTCCCGAAACATCTTCATAATACCTGCGTCTCATTCGAATCAATCGGTAACAAATCTAGCAGCTCGCTTCGATGTTTCCCTTTAATCCGACTTGATGCGGATCCCAAACACATGAACACTACTCAAGAGTAGGGCACACTAGCGTACTATATGTGGTCTCCTTTACAGATTAGCCACACTATCCTCAAACTCTCCCAGTACAACAAAGACGATCAATCGTCTTCCCCATCAAAATCCTCATATCACGTTGCAGCGTTACCCCAAGATATTTAAACGACTTGACTGTGTCGAGCAGTACAGTAGTTATGCTGTACAAATGCGCGTCATGTGCTTCACTGACCACGAGCTTTCGGCAGGGATCTCCTCTGCCATTGTCAATGGGTTGACTGTCGTGTGGATGCCGCCGCCGTGCTTATATAACCGCACTGTCGCCACTGACGTCATTGCTGCTCAGTGCTGCAACTTATGGCAATGTTTTGGTGGCGCTACCGCCGCGCCCGCTTCAAGCCGCCAACCACATGATCTCAGGCCGCATTTAGCTGCAACACATCATCTTTATTGAGGGTACTGCTCGATATGATGATCTCTATTGTTTCGTTTATTACGCCATCCCAGAAGCTGTTGGTTCGTTTAATAACAGAAACCTCGTCGATCGCAATTCGGTGTCCGTTTCCTAGTGCATGTTCCGCTACAGATGATTTTTCGGAATAGCGTAGGCGTAAAAACAGTTCATGTTCTGCGCGGCTCTGTTCAATAGTGCGGACGGTCTGACCGAGATGAAACTGTCCACACACCAGCGGGATTTTGTATATTCCAAGTGTTCTGTGGCCTACATCGTCTTTCACATGCTTCATTACTTGTCGGATCTCTGCCGGGCGCCTGAAGACAGTGTCGATTTATGTCTCCTCAGTGTCAGCTAATCGTCCCTGTTGTTGAGCCACAAAACGGTAAAAACGCAATCTCCTTGTTGCCGTCTTCGGAAGCCTTCTGCTTTCGTGCCTTAGATGAAACTGTTGCGAAATTAATTTGTTGTTGTAACCATTCTTCTTCAAAACTTTACGTAAGTGGCTCAATTCCCTCAGCAGACTTTCGGCGTCTGAGAAGATTTCAGCTCGATGTACCAAGGTCCTCAGAACAGTGTGTTCCTGTGTTGGGTGGTTGTAGTTTTTTTCGTTCTGGCATATGTTGTTTTTGTTGTTGTGAAGCCAGACTCAATTTCCCTTTCTGCTGCTCCGTGGCTCTTGGTTGTGTTCTGATCGTTTTGTGTCTCAATAACAGGGAAAATTAACCGAATTCTAAGGAGACATGAAATCGACAGTCCTCAGACTGCGAGCGAAGATCAGGCAACTAAGGATGCCTGTGAAAGATGTTGGAATATACAAAATAGTATTAGAGTGTGGCAGTTTTATATCGATCAGACTGTTCGTATTATTGAACAGCACTTCACAGAACATGAAAGGTGTTTCCGCCTACGCTAGCCCGAAAAATCAGCTGAAAAACAGAATCCGGTTTGCATTCGAAGAGACTTCTGCTATTAAAGGACCATCTGCTTTTGGGATAGCGTAATAAGCAAAGCAGTAGTCAAAATATTGGGTTACACCCTCAATAAAGAGGGTCGACTGCAGCTGGGGACGGCTAGCACGCTGTGATTGTGTAGCTGAAGATGGCGCGGCGTTCGCGCTATCAAAATAATACAGTACTTGGTGCGGGACTGAGCACTGTGACGTCACTGGCACGATGCTGCTATACAAGCACGACAGCGGCATCCACACGACAGTCAACCACTTGACAAAGGAAGAGAAGACCTCTGTCGAAAGATCGCGGACAGTTAACCACTTGATGCTACTTCAAACTCGAGAACATTTTTTTAACTACTAACGCTGCATCCGAACATCACGTGTTTGTTTCTCCTACTCATCCGCATTAACTTGCATTTTTCTACAATTACAGCCAGCTGCCATTCACCATAACACCTACCAATTTTGTCTAAGTCATTTTGTATCAACCTACAGTCGCTCAACTTTGACACCTTCTCGTACACGAAGCATTATCAGCAAACAATCGCAGACTGCCGTCCATACTGTAGGCCGGATCATTTATTGATATAGAAAACAATAGCGGTCCTATTACACTTCCCTGGGGCGCTCCAAACAATGCCCTTGTCTCTTACGAACACTTCCCCTTGTGGAAAAGATACTAGGTTCTATAACTTCAGAAGTCTTCGAGTTACTCAGATATCTGGGTATTTATTCCGTATGCTCGTACCTGCGTTAACTGCCTACAATGGGGTACCGTGTCAAATGCTTTTCGGGAATCTAGGAATGTGGAATCTGTTTGTTGCCTTTCATCAGTAGTTCGCAGTATATCATGTGAGAAAAGAGCAAGTTGAGTTGCTTCGTGGACATAAGGCTCTCGGTCTCAAGGAAATTTATACGAATATGTTCTAGAATTCCGCAGCAAAACCGATGTTACGGATATTGGTTTGTAATTTTACGAGTCCGTTCTTTTATCGTTCCTATGTGCAGGAGTCTAATGACCTCCTTTCCATCGCTTGGGACTTTGTAATGGCCAAGAGATTCGCGGTAAATGCAACGGTCCAATGCCGTAGACTACTCTTTCTAAAACCGAAGTGGAATTCCATCAGTACCTGGCAACATGTTTGTTTTCTACTCTTTCGGTTGTTTCTCTACGGCAGAGATGCTTATTACTATGTCATCCACACGGGAGTCGGAGCATACTAGCTCCAGAGTAATGTATGTCTGTTGGTATGCATGTTTACATGTTGAGAAACGTACTGAATGTCGTTAGGAATCCATTTAATTGGTTTTCAATCTTCGTTCAAGACAAAACCCGCAACTTTTAGTTAAAAAATCGTTATAACCTTTCACATTTCTGTTACGTTGACATGAGATGAAGCTGAGCTTCTAAATATACTTTGCCGAATAAAGTACGCCACTGAAAAGATAGATTTGTTACTAATTTTCCCAAAGTATTAATTGTTTTTAGGATATTCGTAAATTTTAGGAATGGATGACTAGATCACTTGCAAATAAGAAGGGGTACATGAATGATAAGAAAAAGAAGCCTTCAGAAGTCGACCAGTGATTTAAGATAATCAAAGAGCAACCGAATAAAGTCGAGGATAGTGTTTCTACCACTGTGCCCGTTCTTTTCGTTAATGGAATGAGATAATAACACTCGAGCTCGCTCAGAGCAGTTTCTCAAGACGCCGTTCATTAGAGTCCTCAGTCGGTACCGTATCTTCCTGTAGAAGTAACGAGAATGTATCTGAAAAGAATTGTGCACTAAAAATTATGGCCGGCTGCAGCAGCATCAGCAGCAGAAGCAGCAGCAGCAGCAGACTGCGCCTTATCTACTAAGGACGCAGCCCGCGCGGCAGCGGCGCTTGCTTGGCTGCCCGTTAAGCGGGGCGGGCCAGCGACGTACTGCATATTGGCCGGGAGAGCGCAGCGGCGTGCTATTCCGCGCAGCACGTCGCCCAACTTCTTTACCTCCGTAATCTCGCCGGGCAGCGCCAAAATCTAATTACCGGAACATCACTTGTGTTGCAACAGCAAGTTAGTGCGCAGTCAGATAAGGGTGCTGCCACGCTCCGGACAAAATAACAGTAATGGCTTCAACACAGAATGATCCTTACGACCAGGGGCTCTGATACAAAGTATTTAGCGTGGGTAGACGTACTGAATGAAACCCTTGCGCCTGAAGCAGTTACGTACTTCTTTCTACAGTGAAAGATAAGAAAGTAGAATAAAGTTGCAATTTTGTATGAGATAGGTGATGATGGAAAAAAAAAAGTTACTGTGATAATTTTGGACTGATCTGGTACCCTTACGATTACTGTAATATGTTCAGGAGTCCATTTTTAGTCAACCTTTCACTGCGTGAATTTTGTCATTAGCGAGTAGTGGCAACTGACATTTGTGAGCCGTGGTAAAAATTGCTGTTTTGAAGAGTGCGCCGCAAGCGCGTTCTGTAAAGCAGTCGCCCTCCGTTTCTGGCGGTGGCGCCGCTGTGGCAATCGCAGCTTTGGTGTCTCCCTCTGGTGGGAAAGGGGAAATGTTGCTGTTCACGTGCATTTAAGGGGCGCTATCAGATCGGCAGGACCCCTCCCCCCCCCCCCCCCCCCCACCCACCCATCTGTCCTTGGCTAGGGAGTGTCACCTTTGTGCCGACATTTTCGTAAAGTGTTTTACAGTGAGTGTTCCGTGTTGTGTGTCTTTTGGGAAGTGTTGCGAACGGCCATCACACTGTCGCTGGGTGTGATTTTTTTATCTCTTGCGAAGAGAAACCAGACTGTCGCCATGTTTTTTAATTGTGTGTCTACTATGTTCCTTGTCTGATTCCTGTGTATTTTGCTAACACTGCCAACCCCTTTGCTTTCCGTTTTAACTTTCCGCAATTTTCCGCCATTTTACACTTTTACTCGGCAGGAGGTTAGTCCGAGTGAGGCTGGGTCAGTCTCGCGTCACCAGTTGCTGGTCTGTCTCTCGTTCGCCGGCCGGAGTGGCCGACCGGTTCTAAGCGCTACAGTCTGGAACCGAGAGACCGCTACGGTCCCAGGTTCGAATCCTGCCTCGGGCATTGATGTGTGTGATGTCCTTAGGTTAGTTGGGTTTCAGTAGTTCTAAGTTCTAGGGGACTGATGACCTCAGAAGTTAAGTCCCATAGTGTTCAGAGCCACTTGAACCATTTTTTTCTGTCTCTCGTTTGCATTTGTGCGGCAGTGAGTGTCTATCTGTCGTCGGAGTGCTAGTATGGCTGTCGTTTGGATCAAACTTTGAAGACAGAAAATGAGAGTCTTGCCACTCCGCCAGTAACAGACCTCTGCCAGTGGTCTTCCGGTCGGGGCTGTGTTCTTGCATCTGAGTCTGCGCGTTAGGCCGCCAGTCTGCTCGAGTTGCTTGGGCAACGGTCATTGGCTGTTGGATCGGTCGGTTGGTCGGTCGTGCACTGAGACACAAGGTGACTGGTCCGCCTTGATCGTCGGCGCATGTAAGGTCCCCACATGAGTCCAGTGGGCCGCGCCGTATAGAAAGGGGTAGTGGCTTCGCGGTCGACACGAGAGCAACAGGAGTCAAACCACGACATCGGGCTGGCCGGGGCGAGCTGCGACGCCGTGAGACGGGAGATCGGCGCGCCTTCCTGCGTCCGTTAAAGCAGCTGGCAGTGGACGGTTCGGGAGAGCGTTGGGGATGCTGCGCCAGGTCTTCGCCAGAAATCGCAGTTTATTAGAAGTTAAGTGATTGGAGATATGTTGTTTCATTTACTTGTTAAATTCTACTTGTTTTCTTGGTGAGGTCACCAGCCGCTTTGTTTTGGGGTCGTCCCACTATTCTTCTCAGTTTGCCCACCCGCGGGGAGGTGGTTATTTGTGAATTGGGTGGTCCGTTTTCCCTTGTGGAGTTGGGGCGGGTTAGAGCAATCTGCGGTTCGGGTTGTTCAGTAATCCCCCCATCAATCTGCCTCTGTCATGTTTGTCGGATTCGATGTTAACGAATTTATTGCTTAAGGTGTAAAGGCCGAATTCCTGAAATATGTTTTTATTTTGCCTATCATCTTGCGAGGTGGTATATGTGTAATGTAGAACATGTTGGTACATTTTACGTAAAACTGCATATCAAGGATTTTATTTAAATGGTCATTTTAGTATATAAAGTTGCCACCCTTCCACCGTAAGAGTTCTTTTAAAAATAAGTTGCACTTTCGGTGGCAAATAATTTTTAAAGTGAGTGCTTTGTACCATCTCCATCCCTCTTACGGTTATTTCTGCCTCTGAAAAATTGTAACTTGATATTTACAGGGTACTTTCTGATTATAATTTTAAATCTTCTTAAAACAAGGGCTTTTAGGAATAAAATTTCCATTTATGAAAAAAAATTTAATTTGTTTCATCAGTTAACCATTGGCAACTACTTCCACGCTCACATAGTGTAATTAAATGTGTTAATGTTCTTGATGAATCGCTAGTAAGTAAAGTAAATTCTTAAGAAAAGGTTTTGAAAGTAAATTCACGGTTCAATTTGTTCCACAGGTCAACAGATCACAGTGGGTCGAGTGATACTGAACTTTTCCTATCTACATCACGTGTTGCGGTATTTACTTATGAGTGTTTCAGACTCAGTCGGTTGTAACTTGCAGCTGTAAAGATACCGCGAATGGTCACGCATTGGGAGGGAGCTGTACTTTTCCATTTCTACCGCTGGTAGAGTTCTATGGCCTGCCGCACTGCTAGTACGAACGTTGAAGACTGTCGCTTCGGGGAACGCCACCGGGAGTTTTGGTTAGTAGATGTACGTTCGCGCTGGAAAAATCGGCCAGCGATTTGTGTTCACTTGCACAGTCGACTTACAGTACATCCATGTATTGAGAGTGCTGAATATCATTTAGAAATTTATATTTGATGGAAATTTCGTTTTCCCCTGACATGAATTGTACTGCGAAGAACTTTTATCGCGGAGAGACTTATTTTATTGGAACCACGTGAAATTTCGTAAAGACACTTGTACGCAACGGTAACAGATTCAACTATGGAGCATAGTTTGAACCTCTACAGTCCAACCTTACGACAGCAACTGAATTATACGAGAGGCGGACTTTATATTAGTTAATACGACGAACAGCCGGATTTACACTATAGTAGTGCAGTAATTACTGTGAAAGATAAAACGATTTTCTAATCGATAGCTTTTAATTTCAATCAGTAGGAAGTGTTCAGATATGATTTGTAGAACAAAATCAAAACAATAAAAATTAAAGCTTCAGTCTCTTAGCGTTCAAAATTTCCAAGTGTAATATTTCGTTCTCGGATTTGAAATGCAATCATATTTGTGTTCAGGGTACACGGTAAATTGTTAGGCTCAATTAACGGCTATTAGACTCTCGCACACTTAATCGTCCGGTGCCTGAATTTGGAAGACTCTGATATAGGGGGCGATCAAAATATTTCTGTTTCAGTGCGTTTCTGCAACGTACATGCAATCCAGCGCGACTCCGATGTCGGTATATAAACATCGACATGTAGGCAAGGGGTTAGTTTGGCTTTCGAACGGAAACTTTTTGACCGACTCTTCTAGCTTTTTGATATACAGAATTTACACGCAGAATCGATACTTATTTTTATTTTCTCAAGAACAACTTTTCTAGCTATGTGGACATTATTTATTGGCCAAACACAGTCAGTTGTAGAAGACACAATAAGAAATTCTCAGATCCAGCCATTGAAGTGTTTGGTACCGGCGGGCAGTGTCCTACAGTGTCGCTAACAGTGGTCAACAGCAAACACAGTACGATTCCAAAGTTGTTGTGTTGTTGTTGTGGTCTTCAGTCCTGAGACTGGTTTGATGCAGCTCTCCATGCTACTCTATCCTGTGCAAGCTTCTTCATCTCCCAGTACCTACTGCAACCTACATCCTTCTGTATCTGTTTCGTGTATTCATCTCTTGGTCTCCCTCTACGATTTTTTACCCTCCACGCTGCCCTCCAATACCAAATTGGTGATCCCTTGATGCCTCAGAATATGTGCTACCAACCGATCCCTTCTTCTAGTCAAGTTGTGCCACAAACTTCTCTTCTCCCCAATCCTATTCCAAAGAGCGTCCACAAACTGAATAAAGTGGCTTTTCTCACTAGTTTGATGAGAACCCAAAAGATTTCCTCTCTTTTGTCAATTTCTTCATCTCAAACACCTCACGTGCTCAGTTATTTGTGGATGTATTCCAATCAATGTACCACGCTAAATTTTTTATCCTATCCACCTCTTTCTAATACCATGTGACTTTTTCCTTTACCTCTTAACGCATTTCTCCTAATTCTACCCCTTTTTGTTATCAGGGTATACGGCAAATTCCTCACCACGTCGATTCTACGGAGAACGTTCTCATTTCTTATGTTATGAGTCGACTCAGTTACTAGCATCCTTCTGCAACACCACATCTCAAATGCTTCGATTCTATTCGTTTACAATTTTCCCACACTCCATGATTCACCTTCACACAATGTTGTGTTCCAGCCGTACATTCTCGGGAATTTTTCTTTCAAATTAAGACCAATGTTTGTTGCTAGCGGATTGCTTTCAGGAAGCAGCGTTCTCTTTCTGCTGCAGTTGTCCACCGCATGATTTGTCCTTCAGGAATCATTTTTCTTACAAGGTATTAGAATCCCTCCACATCGTATACAATATGGTGGCCTCTTTGTGTGTTAAGTTTATCGCAAGTCTCATTTCTGCTGCTGCTCAATATTTTCATCTATGTTTGGTATATTCTCAGTTCATATTCTGTGCTCGGCAGACTGTTCATTACAATCAACAGCTCACGTAATTCTTCCTCGTATTCACAGATCAGTAAAGTCGTCAGCGAATCTTATCACTGGTATCATTCCAACCTGAATTTTAATCTCACTCGTAAACTTTTTATTTCATTTCCTTCACTGCTTCTTTGATATACAGGTTGAACATTAAGGAAGACATCTTTTTAATTCAAACGTTTCTCTGCTTTTCTTGCAGTCTTATTGCTTCCTCTTGGGTCTTGTACACGGTGGTCTTTTTCTGCAGTGATTTCAGACACTTTTCATCCATTTGCACTGGCGAACGTTTTGCCTGAGTCAATGAATCTTATAAAATCTCTTTATTTTTCATAACTCTTGTTTCCATTATCAAGCACAAATCAGAACTGCGTCTCTCGTGCCTTAACTTGTACTAGGGAGACGTGAAGCGCATTCTGTCGAAGCCGAGAGCCCAGTGAGTATAGTATTAGAGTTTCAGTCCGCCTTTCATCTGCAGTGTGGTAAGAGAGCCGCACGAACTGCCTCATGCCCCTCGAACGCCACTATTGGTCGTAACGTTGACAGATGGTGTCCGCAAACGAGCCTTTTCATTCTCTCTTCTCTGCCGCTGCTATCGCTGTTCACCAATGTAGCTGTAACTTCTCAATATCCTCCGTATATCATTTCTGCACTCTGTATTTTACCTACAGCACTTTTTGTTGTAACCAGCGTTTATTCCTATGAAGGAGAACAAGAAGAGTCACAATACCATAACATTTTACCGTTGTTTACGGTTGATGTTTATTAACAACTGGCATCACGTATAGCATGATTCACAGTTTCTATTACAGGCTTCTAGGTAGTGTAGAGGGAACTTAGTACATAAACTTTTTATACGGAACTCATGTCCATAAATATACCTTTTGGATGTAAAACGTGTATGAAGATTGTGTAACTTCCAAGTCTCCCGCTGCAAGGTGTGTACAAATTGAGCCTTAAGTTGCAGTTTCTACAGGAGTCTATGGCATGGGACATGCATCGAGTATTCGTCTTCGGATTCCTCTCTACAAGACGACGGACACCCTCTTCAGACCCGAGCGACCGTTTAGCAGCACACTCAACCCTCTTAATTACGGAACGTACCAGCAGGTGTAGTCTTCCAGCTCTGAGAGGTGACTGGGGTTGACGGAGCTGATGGGGTCAGGACTGTTGTCGTGGTGGCGTAAGACGATGTCATATGTACAGGATGCAAGCGCTCAAATTTTCTCTTAGCCTCAGTTAGCCTCAGTGTAGGTAAGTCGATTCAGGGTCTTTTACTCCATGATTTTCCTTCCTTTCTGGAGAATCCTGCGGTCTGGCGAGCAAGGCGAATGGTGCTCTCCGTAGTTGACACAGATGGGAGGCAGGACACATGCAGTATTGGGATGTGATATGCGAGTCATATTATTAAACCCGGAGATCAAATGGGGTAAGCGTCAGAAAGGGCAATCCATAGACAACAGGTGCAATCAGTGTTCGGAAAGAGGAAATTTTCATGTTAATATGACTTGAAAATTATTTCAGGAAGCCTAGAGTAAGTTATGAAGTATTGTTGCCTGTGGACGATCGATGAAACGATTAGCTGGTCACTAGCCGTGGACAGTCGACAGCCATGCGAGCATAAGGCCCCCGGCAAAGAATGTACCAGTGCAAGAAAAAAATGAAACTGTGTCATAAACTAGAGGTCTGTGGATCGGGACTACGCTCTACGCTCTACTATCAGTTTAGGTCCCGATATCATGGAACTGGAGAGGTAGATTATTAAGTGTCGAGGCTGGAATGGAATCAGTCTTTTTAATTCCTTTAAATGGGTTTAAACAATTGAACAAGCTCTCCCGGGTGTTCAACATGCCTCGACCGCTGTATGACGACAGGAAGTGAACGCCGTCTCAGTCCTGACGGTGCTCTGGATCTTTGCTATACCTCCCAAGAAGACCTACCGCAAAATCGGTCGATGAGACTAACCCAGGGCAAACGCGAAACACGCTGTGGCAGGATCCCTGAGACTAAAACCGCAGCCAATGCCTTCATCCTGGAAGTAACTTAGCGCAAATTAGCAGCAGGATTAAGAGCTTAAGCTTTCAATGAACAGTTAAATAACAGAAGTAAAGTGATTAGCTCCATGATAATTGTAAATATCACTGAACAAGGTAGAGTAGTAAGCAACTTCAATACTAGGGTTAGGTTTTAACCATCAGATACAGAAATGGCAGGAAAACAGTCAAGATTTAGCAACACGGTTCTTACAACTTGACAATGGTCAAGTACTAAATTAAGCTAACAGGGCCCAGCTTTAGTAAGAAGGCTTTTAAAACTTGCTGCGCAAAAAAAAGCTATACTGGTCAAATGCATGATTACTACATTCAAACAGTCTGGTCCCTTTAATCCCACAACCACTACATTCAAACAGAATCGGCTAACACAGCTTAGCAACGAGGCCTTTAAAACTTACTACACTAAATACTGGCCAAGCTCAACGATCACTACATTCGAACAAGTTATTGTCACCCAGACGCACTACACACACTCAGGGACATAACCGCAATGCGATAGCTTAACGTTAATGGAGCGTAGACATGCAAGCGATGCCGAACATTGGGCAGGCTGTAACCATGCGGACACTTAGGCGCTGCGCAAAAACAGTGTTACATAAGCCCACGCAACCATAGCCAGCTCATCAGTTGCGGTGCTAAAAGTTTACTGTGCTAGTGCACCAATTTACTATTCTACAAAAGCGAAGCACGCTATTTCAAGAACACACTCCACCATAGAAACGCCCCAAAGGGCAAGATGCACAGATTATAATAGAAACTTTAGAGCCAATGCAAGAGAACAATACGATAAAAGCTGTGACCATACAAACCCTCCACTGCCAGGACATTGTACCCACACAACACAGCACAGTCAGGTCTCAACTTTCACAGTCCGAGCTTCAGCTTTTTTAAAAACACAACGTACCCCCGTGATAGACCAGTACCTCCCCGTTTTGGGTTAGATTAATTGCAACAACCAGATACACCAGATGCGGACGATCCAGAATCGCCACAGCCAAGAATAGTATCACTGCTGAATAATGGACGTTTCCGTCAGCCTACTATGACGGGTCATGTGCTAACTCTCGGTTACAACTAACGAAACTTTCTCCACCAACATTGGTGCCGGAGGCAATCCTTACAACATTTCACAACGGCCTCACCACACCACAAGAAAAAAGGAGAATCAAACGCAGAACCTCTAGAATGATAGCAGCTACGGTCGTTTCCATCACTTTACTACGGTGGGCATTCTTTTGTATTTCTTCTTATCAACAAGAAGCTTACTAAGCACAGCTGTTGTCAGAACCAATCCTTGCAATAAATCGCAACGACCGGACCACAAAGCAAGACAAGGAAATCAACACGTTGCACACAGTTTAAGAATAAAGCCTACACTTCACTAACGAACCAACGTAGCTCTCTTATTCAGTTCTTGTAGTCAACTGCCGTGGCAACACCACAGCTTCGTATCGTCGCTGTGGTCTATCTGAATCGTCTTCTTAGAAATAAACGTCACAACGACGCTACTCGCCACTTAACTGAACCTGGTAGGCAACTGTGGCGTCGCAGCTAGGGCGCGATCGCCAATTTGTCTATTGAAGCTTTCTTGTATGAATGTATGTGGGCTCCAGTGTAAGCAGTCAGAATCTTATACGATCTGCAGCGGGCGAGCTGTGTCCTGCAGACGTGCGTCGTGACCATAAGGCGTGACTGCAGCGTGCGAAAGTAGCGGAGAGGCGCTTACAGAGTAGTTACATTCTCCGGAACTATAAAAATTGATAACTGATGTAGAAATAGCCTGAGGAACTTCATATTAGGTACATAACTTTCTGCTGTGTAAAGGAGCAATCTGTCAAAAACTGAAGTCAATAACTGTCATAATTTGGAAGTTACAAATAAAGAAAAGTCAGTAAAAAACCTAATTATCCGACACTTAAAAAACTATATATATATATATATATATATATATATATATATATATATATATAGTTCACCAACTGTGACTATTTGAAAAGATATGATAGCACCTTCAGTGTTTAGATTCAAATTTGGAAAGTTCTCGTTTTAGAAAACCTTTCGTAATTTTTCTGTAGTAATAACTTTAAGAATTTCAAGTAGATATTTATGTCTTCTGTTAGGGTGAGTGTGAAAGAGATTACTTGTGTATGTGGGACATTCGACAATATTAAATTTTCAGTTTGCAATTCTCTATAGGAACTTGCAAGTGTTCCAGCTTTTTAACGTGGGAACGAATCCACCAGTGGTTCCCCTACTAGTGGATGGCTGATGTCCAAGCGTGTTTGAATATGTAAGAGACAGCCAGAACGTTCGCGACTATATAGTTAAATTCCAGACGTAAAGTACAGCTTAAAGTTTACTTCATTTTATTTGTTTAACAAGAGAGTTTTGAGTTGGTTATTTTAATGACGTCAATGAGCTGAGAGCAGTGGTTGGTTCTTGCTAGATTTTGGCGCGAGCCGCGCCCGGAAAGTCAGTTCTGATTGGCCGTAATTCTATACAGCCAATAAGATGTGAGACGGTTTGCCACCTAACGCATGAGATAGAGGTGCTTGTAGAGGCAGAGAGAGACGAAGGAAGTGGTGGACTAGCTTTCGAAGGAGACGGTCATACTGAAAGTGTCCGAACGCATTATGTGTAAAATGAAGTGATATTGTGACTTCCGCGTTTCGGTCCAGTGGTAAAAGTAGCTGGTGTTTACCATTCACTATTTGTGAAATTTTAAGAAACATATTTTGTTCTGGAGAAAATCGCGTGTGTAAACTTTGAACTAAAAGCGTAACGGTACTAAGTAAATATTTTAATGAGTATTTATGGGGAGCAAAAGCTTTATTTAAAGACAACCACTGAATGCCGAGTGCAAAAGTAAATAGCAGTTTATTGACTGTGTTACTCTCGTAAATGATTTCGGAATTGGATAGGAATAGTTCTGGCTGTTTGAGTGTGACGTGGACTGTGAACAGGAACTTTAATGATTTGAACACATGTGGGCTGATGATCTTGCTTAATAGCAATAAAAAAATCCTAATGCAAGTTTAAAAGGACCTTTGAACAGCAACCCATTTCCGATTTATTCTTTAGAGTTCACAAGACTATTTTCAGCTTTTTGTACTTATAGCGGCCTCCGACGTGTAGTTATGAAATCTCAGTTTCTTCAACACTGCTTTTCTGAAATCTCTTAAGTAGCTGCATTCAGGAGTTACGTGTGCAGATCTGCAGCAGTATCGAGGTAGGTGGACAATTTATGTTGCATAACCGCCGTCGATATGCGAAAGAGCGCATTACGTCGCACAAAGTTGAAAAAAGACAATGGGAACGATCAACCAAACTTAACCACAAATTTTGGCTACGAATTATTCTCTGTAGAGTCCTGACTGAATCCAACTAATAACCAAAACGATGAACAGCAACATAGAACTAAACCACCACAGACGTATTTCAGCACTTTCGCAAAGCTTAACGCCAACGGACATGGGGCTGGCCAACACAGCAGCTCTGCCTTGTAGCTGCGGTGCTCCTATGCAACGATGCGGCCGTAAACACCGGCAGTCAAGAAATGAGAGCAGGGCCTAGCTTGCATTACTCCACACTGTCATCTTTGACGCCGCTAGCGCCGCCGCACCATCACTCGCGCACCTAGGCACAAACAACACTCCGTGGAATGCAGAGGAACTGTGGTACAACCGCAACGGGGCGAAATGCAAATTTCTGGAGGAGGAAACCAACCGGCATAGTCAAAAAAAGTTCTGTTCTATCTGTTTGTTAGTTAGTAATTGTCTTCACCGCGTGAAGCATGATATGTAGATTGTGAGTTATAGATGTAACAAGTGAATGTTAAAGCTATTGACTGTACATATTAGGAAAATGTACAGTGTCGTGAATTTTATTTTTTCTGGAAGTGTGTTTCGTAGCTTGGCTCTGGATGATTTACTCTGCTGAATTATAGTGATATTATATGACTGATTTGAGCGGTTCGATCGACAACATCTAGAGACAAGATGAAACAACCGTATTGCGAGGTCTAGCTAAGCGGCGATCGTAATGTAGACGACACCAAAAGAATTATGTGGCTCGTAAAATTAGCGATTTGTGAACTGATACTCGAATGAGGCAAATTAACAGAGGCCACACACATAGTTGTTGACGTGGAAATGAGGCTTAACTGCAATTATTTACGTGCATAGCATACACAAGTGATTAGCACATTTGTAAACAAACTGCTGACATCTTGGAAAAATGCGTTATTTTCGTGCGTATGAACTGTTAGGAACAACCAGGGGCACTTCTAAATGGTTCAAATGGCTCTGAGCGCTATGGGGCTTAACTTCTGAGGTCATCAATCCCCTTAGAACTGCTTAAACCTAACTAACCTAAGGACATCACACACATTCATGCCCGAGACAGGATTTGTACCTGCGACCGTAGCGGTCGTGGGGTTCCAGACTGTAGCGCCTAGAACCGCTCGGCCACTACGGGGGGCACTTCTAAATGAGCCGTAGTAACTGTAATACATTCACACGTTTCCAAATAATATTTTTATGCAAAAACACTGAGGCATGCACATCACAGTCGGTTGCATTCACATAGTACTCTATTACCAAACAAATTCACTAACTAGAATTTTAACAACGTCCACTTTCAAATAATTATGAATCACAATATACGCAAAGTAATGGAACTATACTGATAGATTCGTTTTTTACTATTTTCATCCAGTTCTTCTGTAAAGATATTACCTTGATTTTATCTTTGAGTTCCTCAAGGCTGTTACACGAAATTCTTTGTAAATACTGATTACGACTGGCTACACTAATCTTCATGCTTTCCTACAGTACTGACGTCTCCATCGTGCTCCTCTTTCATCTGGTCTCTCTCTGTATCGTTCTGCAGATTAAGACAGGTAAGCTGGACAAAAAATGGCTCTGAGCACTATGGGACTCAACTGCTGTGGTCATCAGTCCCCTAGAACTTAGAACTACTTAAACCTAACTAACCTAAGGACATCACACACACCCATGCCCGATAAGCTGGACAGATCTGAAGATTGCCTATTAAGGAATTTGAATCAAGTAATGATTTTCAACGTGCAGCAGTTATGCTTTTTTCCTCTGTGGTATAAACTTCCCAGGTAACGCTGCTAGCTCTGAAATGCCTATGACTCACTTAAAAAATGAGCAGTTACGTACATTAATCGTAATACATTCAAGCCAAATGATACGGCAAAGAATATTATACCGTAATCTAAACCACGGATTACTAAATTACATTCAATACAAAACTTACCATTGAATAATTACTTACTTGAAATCCGGCCTTGGAATTGAATTGAGCTATTTCATCCTCATTACATCGTCTGTATGAAACTTTATCACATGAAACTTCTTTCTGACCTCGTAATTTCCAATACCTCGATGACCGCAGTGAAGATGAAACTGCATAAACATATATAGCGTTGCGTTAAACTCATACAAACAACACTCAGTAAAGATAATTTCTGTGCACTTAAATAACAAAAAGATCACACATCACAATGATTTTTTTTTTTATGCCCATCAAGTTGTTGATATAGCGCAAGACAGTTTTTGGCTTTCACCGCTTCTCGCTGACGTCGTATCTTCATACTCTCGCAGTTGTACAGCCTTTACATCTAGGTCATGCACGCTGAACAGGTTAGAGTCAGATTTGAATAGAGGATTGCCGGTATATCTTTGCAAACGACTGTGCAAGTGAGTTGCAATCAGGAAGTAGTGATTTTATTCAAGATTCGTAAAATTGAAGTTCGTCCTCTGCAATTCCTGAGCAGTCAGACAAGCTATTAATACTCGGCTGGAAAACTCTCGTGAGACGGTAAAATAAACGGGGATAATTACACTGACGCGACAGAAGTCATGGGATAGCGATATGCTCAGATAGACCTGGCGGTAGTATCGCGTACACGAGGTATAAAATTGCAATGCACTGGCGGAGCTGACATTTGCACTGACAAGGGGAGGCCGCCAATTGTGAAATTCAGATTCGATTCATACTGCGCATAATAAAAGCTCATGGCCAGAGGTGTAATGTGGCAAAGTACCAAGATGCACTTCTCAGCCGTTGTCGAGAAAATCGACAGTTAAAAGAAACCGTTGCGGTGAAGTACTCTCTACAATGAGTAGTTTTCTACAGCGTCGTGGCGCAGCGGTACGCGCTCGGGTTCGTAATTCGAAGGTCGCCGGATCGAATCTCGCGCCGTGCAAATTTTTTTATTATTAGTTTTTTGTATTTCAAACATATATATATATATATATATATATATATATATATATATATATATATATATAAACTATTAATGAATTGCTTAAACATGTTGGTGAAGGCGGATCGCTCTCCAATTGTACCGCCTCCATTTTTCCGTTTTTTTAACAGGGTGTACCAAAGCTCTCCCGTCCGCACTGATTTTAGACGATGTTATAAGTTGCGCTAGGACCGCATCTACCTTCTTTCGAAGTTAGCAGGCAAGTACGCTGTTATGCGGCGGCTCGTTTCGGCCCATTCAACATCTGTCCTTCAAGTGTAACGAGCGAGTAACGGAGTTTATATTTCATACCTGCCACAGCGAATTTGTGTTCGTGGGGTCTCTATTCTAATTCGAATGTTTGACTTACGTTATACGTATTCGTTTCGGAATATCGTTTCTACGTCTTCCCTTAACTATACGTGGTTAACATTATGAAGACAATAACATTTGTGAAATAGGACTTTGTTTGCGGAAAACATAATGATGTTCGAAGTCGCCAGTTTTTCCACGACAAACGACTTTCAGCAACTTATTATATGCATAATTGTTGCAACTGATTGCCGGTATATATATATATATATATATATATATATATATATATATATATATATATATACTGACTCCGCAGGCTTTTCATGGTACAGAATCCGCTTTAAAAGAATTTATTAATAATGTTGACATAGCTTTTGAATTATTGTGTGAAGCTGACCACCCAATACTGTCAAAATTGTTAAAACGCGTGGTCCTGCATGAAGTAAACTGCCCAGGAGTGTATTTGTGATATTGTGTTTTATTTCAAGTTTTATTTTTTCACGACAAACGACTTTCAACAACTTATTATATGCATAATTGGTGCAACTGATTGCCGGGAATTAAATATATATATGAATTACAAAAAACAAATACTAAAAAAAAAAAGTTGCATGGTGCGAGATTCGATCCGGCGACCTTCGGATTACAAACCCGAGCGCTTACCGCTGCGCCACGACACTGTGGAATATTATTAATCGTAGAGAGTATTTCACCGCAACGGTTTCTTTTAACTGTCGATTTTCTCGACAACGGCTGAGAAGTGCATCTTGGTGCTTTGCCACATCACACCTCTGGCCATGAGCTTTTATTATGCGCAGTATGAATCGAATCTGAAATTCACAATTGGCGGCCTCCATTTGTGAGGTGATTCATGTGAAAAGGTTTCCTACGTGATAGTGACCGCACGATAGGATTTAACAGACTCTGAAAGCGGAATGGTAGTTGGAGCTAGACGCAAGGGACATTTCAGAAATCGTTAGGGAATTCAACGTTCCGATATCCATAGCGTCAAGAGTATGCCGAGAATACCAAATTTCAGGCATTGTCTCTCACCACGGATAACGCAGTGGCCGACGGCCTTCATTTATCGACCGAGAGCAGCAGCGTTTTCGTAGAGTTGTCAGTGCTAACAGACAAGCAACACTGAGTGGAATTACCGCAGAAACAATGAGGGACGTGCGATGAACGTATCCGATAGGACAGTGCGACGAAATCTGGCTTTAATGGGCTATGGCAGCAGACGATCCACGCGAATGCCATTGCTGGCAGAAGGACGTCGCTTACAGCGCCTCTCCTGGGCTCGTGACGCATCTGTTGGATCCTAGAGGACTGAAAAATAGTGCTGCGGTCAGATGAGTCGCTATTTGAGTTGCTGAGAGTTGATAGTAGTGTTCGAGTGTGGCTAAGGGCCCTAGAAGCAATAGACCCAAGTTGTCAACAAGGCACTCTGTAAGCTGGTGTTCGCTACATAATTCTGTGGCCTATGTTTACATGGAGTGGATCGGGTCCTCTGATCCAACTGAAACTATCATTGACTAAAAATGGTTATGGTCGACTACTTGGATACCATTTGGAGCCTTCATGGCCTTATGTTCCCAAACACAATTTTTATGGATGACAGTGCGCCATATCACAGGGTAACAATTTTTCGCAGTTGGTTCGAGAACATTCTGGACCATTAGAGCGAAGGATCTGGCCAGCCAGATCTTCCGACTGGAATCCCATAGAACATGAATGAGACGTAATCGAGAAATCACTTCGTGCACAATACTCCGTAGTGACAACAGATCCGCAGTTATGGACGACTATAGAAGCAGAATGGCTAAACATACCTGCAGGGAACTTCCAGCGACTTGTTGAGTCCATGGCACGTCGAAATGCTACTCTGCACCTCAAAACAGAAGGTCCAACGCGATATTAGAAGGTATCCCTTGACTATTGTCTCCTCGGTGTTCAGTGGCGTGGAATTTAATTTTTGCTCGAAGTGCTTTTGGTAGCTTGGCTCTGGATGATATACTCTGCTGAATTATGGTGATACTATATGTGGAGTCTTGCCTAATCGTCTCATATTGGGTGCCTAAAGGATACTACGCTCTCTGATTGCTATACAAAAATTCAAGCAAAGACATATTAAAAGTTTTATTACAAATAAGAAGAATGATAATACTTAACTTGTATTTACACAAGTGGTCGCAAGCAATGGCGACATGCGGCATAAATAAAAGTCCTTTGCTATGTACAATGTTCGTGCAAGTTTGACATACAGTTTGTAGATCACTACTAACTGTTATCGTAGCGTTCTCTGCTAGGCCTGTCCGTATACTGTCCTAACACTCTGAGCCGATACTGAGCAGCCGAGGCTAGCAAGAGCGGCCCTGATATTCACTTCTTGCTGGTGTCGCTCCTGTCGTGGTGCGGTCCTAATCAGCGCACCATTGGCCGACGTCGTTTCACCGCCTTCTGTTCTCTTGCGTTCTTCATCTTCTTTCCGGCGCTTGTGGTTACGCTAGAACATTCCTGTCCCCCAAACCCACGGACCGTCGTCGTGTAGGGAGCGCGTCCACGGCAGGAGTGTGGGTGCATCGTCGAGACGCAAGCTGTGGCTGCAGGGGACGCCAAGCTTCCGGCCATATCCGCCATCCGGCCTGCACTCTGACGGAAACGTCCCCCGGAAAACGACCAGAAGGGTACGCGTCCACCTCCTGCTGCCATGAACTAGATGAAGAAGGCGGAGTCAACTGCGGTGTCACCGGGTCCAGCTCCATTGGTAGGACGAGAGGAGGCGTAGGAGGCGAAGGCTCCGTCTCCATGGAGTCGTCCCGCAATGTCGTGATGACAGCCTGTGCTGGCTGCTGTGGCCGCGCTGTCCTCTGGACCCGTCAATCTGGGGCCAAGAGAGACTGAATGATCATCGTGTTCATGGCACAGGCGAAAATGATTTTGACGGTGGCGCTGCAAGCCATCGTTACCTGAAGTAAGATACATGCAAGCGCTAAGTCGACTGACAATCTCGCCTCACGCCCACCTTCTGCTGCCGCTAAAAACCCTGTTAAAGACAATATCATGCGGTGCGAAGCGATACTTGCGGCCTTCCTGCGGCGCCGGATGCTGAGGAGGGTGGAGCAGGCGAAGCATTGTCCGATGGCGGCGGCCGTGAAGCAATTCCGCCGGCGATGGTCCATCTCGTAGGTGTGAACGATATGAGGAGAGAAACAATTGCGATGCTTGATCACTGGTGTGTGAGGAGCAAAATTTGGCCATCTGCTGCTCGAAGGTTTTGACAAAACGTTTCGCTTCGCCGTTTGACTGTAGATGGAACGGTGCACTAGTTAGATACCGTATGCCATTGTGTCCACAGAATGTTTCAAATTCATTCGACGTGAACTGAGGGCCGTTGTCTGACACTATTGCTGCAGGTAAACCTTCGAGGCAAAAAATTGATGACAACACCTGAATTGTGCTAAGTGACGTTACCGAGGTCACGGGCACGATACAAGGAAACTTTGGTGTATGAGTCAACCACAATCAACGAACGGGTGTTCCAAAAAGGTGCCATAAAGTCTATGTGCACACGTTGCCATAGCGATTGCGACTTAGGCCAAGCAGAGAATATTTGTGGCTCAGAGGATTGAATTTCCCGCACATGCGTGACGCTGTGACGTCATCTGCTCTATTTGGGTGTCCATACCCTACCAAGCAGTGCCGACGCGCTAACTGTTTCGTACGAACAATTCCCCAGTGTCCCTGGTGAAGTAACTCCAACACTTGTTTTTGCAAAGCTTGAGGGATCAACACACGTGACTCTCCACTGTCATTCTGAACAAGAATCATAGCTTTTTGTACAGCGAGGCTATGACAACGTGCAAAGTATTGGCGCACTACAGAGTTGTTTATTCTGTTTAATGAGCGAGGCCAAGATGTGCGAAAGTATGTTAGCAAAATGTTCAAATCTGGATCAGCTTCCATGGCCTGTGCAATTTTCTCATAGTTCAGCGGAAAAGACTGAAGCAATTCAGAATCCTGAGCATAGATCTGATAAGAAGATGTAGCAGAAGCCCCAAAGTCTGTATCAGGGACAATCGGAACACGTGAAAAAGCGTCCGCATTGCCATGTTGAGCCGTCGGACGATAAAACAATCACACTTGTCCAGGCCACACTTTAGTCTTGCCTCAGATAACACACGAAACAAATCACGTAAATTTGCCATATGTTCTTCAGGTGTACGATATGCTATTACAATATTATCCGAATAGTTTGAACAATTTGGCACTTGTGCAGTCAGCTGTTCCAAATACCGTTGGAAAATGGTGGGTACGGATGATCTGCCAAAAGGCAAACGCAAATATTTAAAGAAGCCCAAGTGAGTATTCACTACATACACTTTTTGAGATTCTTCAAAATATTGTTCAAATGGCTCTGAGCACCACGGGACTGAACATCTGAGATCATCAGTCCCCTGGACTTAGAACTACTTAAACCTAACTAACCTAAGGACGTGACACACATCCATGCCCGAGGCAGGATTCGAACCTGCGACCGTACGGTCGCGCGGTTCCAGACGGAAGCGCCTGGAGCCGCTCGGCCGCAACGGCCGCCTGAGATTCTTCATCGAGCGGTATTTGAAGATATGCGTTGCGCAAATCAATTTTTGAAAAGTAGCGTCCAGCGCATAATCTGTCTATGAGATCCTCTAGGCGTGGCAACGGATAAGTATCAATGACAGTTTGTGGGTTGACTGAAGACTTAAAGTTAACACAGAGGTGAATGCGACCTGAAGGTTTGGGTAGCAAAAACAGTGGACTTGCCCATTGACTACCTCATATGAGCGCAATAACTCCGCTATCTTGCAAGTCTTTAACTTCAGCAGCTGCTATGTCCCGTAATGCAATGCGAACAGTTTCGGCCCGGCAAAATTTTGGCTGAGCGTTGTCTTGTAGCGTAATATGTCCAACAACATTATTATCTTTGCCTAAACCTTCAGAAAAGAGTTCCGAGAATTCTTTTAGCAAGCCAACTACGCTATATTTTGCGTTCAATGCAGACGCTGACAACACTTTGGTCTGACCGTTAAAGCCAAACAAATCAAAAGAATCAAGGCCAAATATGTTCTCACAATCGCATGATTGTAGCACTGTAAAAGTCACTGTTCGCGTATGCGAGCGATACATAGCACACAACGTACATGTTCCGAGAACGGGAATGTGTTGTCCATTATAAACTGTCAATTGCATGCTAGTCTTAGACAGGCGTGGAGAGTCTAACAGTTCATATGTGTGACGACTGATCAGTATGACAGAGGCATCCGTGTCCAGGTGAAATTTAACACGTTCCCACAAATAAGTAAACGAACAAAACGTTTGTTTGACTGGCGTATCACTGATGAAACTGCACGCTTTCTAGGTTTGCTAACGCCTGTTGCAGATCTGGAATATATTGCATTAACGACATCGGCCTGGTGTCTAGATTTTTGTGAGTGGGCCGAATTCTTATGTTTGTTCCGTTACAAACATACGGATTGTACATGTCCTTCCACAAGCGTAACACTGAGCTTGTCGGGAGGGGCAGTCTTGGTGTTTGTGCCGTGAATAACACCTAGGGCAAGACTTAATTCTATTCTCCTGTGTAGCCGCCTGTTTAGCGAACTGCTTATGCGGAGTGGAGAGGTGTTGTTTACACGTCTTGGCTAGCGCAACCACTGTGCGGAATGGAGCCATCGCAAGAAAGGGACTAAAAAAAAAAATGTTCAAATGGCTCTAACGACCATAGGACTTAATATCTGAGGTCATCAGTCCCCTAGAATTTAGAACTACTTAAATATAGTCGGCCGGTGTGGCCGTGCGGTTAAAGGCGCTTCAGTCTGGAACCGCGTGGCCGCTACGGTCGCAGGTTCGAATCCTTCCTCGGGCATGGATGTGTGTGATGTTATTAGGTTAGTTAGGTTTAATTAGTTCTAAGTTCTAGGGGACTGATGACCACAGATGTTAAGTTCCATAGTGCTCAGAGCCTTTTTTTTACTTAAATATAAGTAAAATAAGGGCATCACACACATCCATGCCCAAGGCAGGATTCGAACCTGCGACTGTAGCAGCAGCGCGGTTCCGGACTAAAGCGCCTAGAACCGCTCGGCCACAGCGGCCGACAGCAAGGGACTCAACCCAGCAAATATCTGACTGCTCAAATGTATGAGCCGACAAGGTGTCGGAATCGTACTGATCTAGTATTTCCACTACTTGCTGAAATGATGGATCGGACTGTTTCAAAACTTATTCTCTGAGTTTGACATCAGGGACATTGTACATTGAATATAATGCGCCAAAAGCATATTTGAATTTGGGTTTCCCTGTCATACCCTGCAAATCTGTTACCCACTCACGATAAGATTTTTCTGACTATGTCTTGCAATTAAAGAATTGATATCTAACTGCTACCACATTCACTTGTTAATCATAATAGTTAGTTAGTCGTGGTACCACTTCATCGTAAGCAAGTTCACTCGGAGTTGCATGAGGGAATAGTTTCAGTAGGAGCCTAAATACTGCACTTCCTACTGTTGATAATAGATAGGGAAGTTTCACATTAACTGTTACACTGTGAGCTAGTAGGTGGGTCTGAATTGGTATAACCACTCCAGCCATTCCTTTTCTTGTTCACGAAACTGTCGAAAAGGCGTTATAGCTGTAGGTGTTGCTGGAGGTGGTGCTTGTTCCGTCAGGCGCGCAGCAGTGGCGAGTAGCTGCTGCACCGTTGAGTAGTGCAGAAATCTGCTGTGTCTGGAATTCAAACCTCTGCATTAGCTGTGTGGCATCTAACGCTTGCGACTGTGGCGCCTGAGCAGGGGGCGGGACAGGAGGGGTGGCCACTTTGGAAGAGACAAATGCAACAAACAGACAAAACAAGGAATCTAAATAACGACAAAATCAAAGAAACTTTCTGCAACGCCCACCTGAAAACACTGATTAGCGAAAACGACAAGAAGCTGTTAAAGCCGTAAGCGCCCCTGCAAAGTAAAAAGAAGAAAAAATTAAGGCGCCAGCACACCAAAAAAATATTCTGTGGCTGCCAGGCACTGGGTTCGGAGGATACTCGCCGCCAAATGAGGTGCCTTGCCTACTCGTCTCGAATAGCGTGCCTGAAAGATGCTGCGTTCTCGGATTGCTAAACAGCAATTCAAGCAAAGTCACATTAATAATTTTTATTACAAATACACTACTGGCCATTAAAATTGCTACACCACGATGATGACCTGCTACAGACGCGAAATTTAGCCGACAGGAAGAAGATGCTGTGATATGCAAATGATTAGCTTTTCAGAGCATTCACACAAGGTTGGCGCCGGTGGCGACACCTACAACGTGCTGACTTGAGGAAAGTTTCCAACCGATTTCTCATACACAAACAGCAGTTGACCGGCGTTGACTGGTGAAACGTTTTTGTGATGCCTCGTGTAAGGAGGAGAAATGCGTACCAGTGCGTTTCCGACTTTGATAAAGGTCGGATTGTAGCCTATCGCGATTGCAGTTTATCGTATCGCGACATTGCTGCTCGCGTTGGTCGAGATCCAATGACTGTTAGCAGAATATGGAATAGCTGGGTTCAGGAGGGTAATACGGAACGCCGTGCTGGATCCCAACGGCCTCGTATCACTAGCAGTCGAGATGACAGGCATCTTATCCGCGTGGCTGTAACGGATCGTGCAACCACGTCTCGATCCCTGAGTCAACAGATGGGGGCGTTTGCAAGACAACAACCATCTGCACGAACAGTTCGACGACGTTTGCAGCAGCGTGGACTATCAGCTCGGAGATCACGGCTGCGGTTACCTTTGACCTAGCGTCACAGACAGGAGCGCCTGCGATGGTGCACTCAACGACGAACCTGGGAGCACGAATGGCAAAACGTCATTTTTTCGGATGAATCCGGGTTCTGTTTACAGCATCATGATGGTCGCATCCGTCTTTGGCGACATCGCGGTGAACGCACATTGGAAGCGTGTATTCGTCACCACCATACTCGCGTATCACTCGGCGTGATTGCGTGGGGTACCATTGGTTACACGTCTCGGTCACCTCTTGCTCGCATTGAAGGCACTTTGAACACTGGACGTTACATTTCAGATGTGTTACGACCCAGGCTCTATCCTTCACTCGATCCCTGTGAAACACTACATTTCAGCAGGATAATGCACGACCGCATGCTGCAGGTCCTGTACGGGCCTTTCTGGGTACAGAAAATGTTCGACTCCTGCCATGGCCAGCACATTCTCCAGATCTCTCACCAATTGAAAACGTCTGGTCAATGGTGGCCGAGCAGCTCGCTCGTCACAATACGCCAGTCACTACTCTTGATGAATTGTGGTATCGTGTTGAAGCTGCATGGGCAGCTGTACGTGTACACGCCATCCAAGCTCTGTTTGACTCAATGCCCAGGCGTATCAAGGCCGTTATTACGGCCAGAGGTGGTTGTTCTGGGTACTGATTTTTGAGGATCTATGCACCCAAATTGCGTGAAAATGTAATCATATGTCAGTTCTAGTATAATATATTCGTCCAATGAATACCCATTTATCATCTGCATTTCTTCTTGGTGTAGTAATTTTAATGGCCAGTAGTGTATTACTGAACTTGTATTTACAACAAGTGGTTGCAAGCGATGGAGACATGCAACATAAATCAGAGTCCTTTGTTTTATACATTGTTCATGCAAGTTTGACACACAGGTTGTGAGTCACTAATAACTGCTATCGTAGCGTTCTCTGCTAGGCCTGTCCGTATACTGTCTTAATACTCTGTGAATAATGAACTGATACTGAGCGGCCAAGAGTGGCGGGAGCTGCGCTTAATTTTCCTCCTGTAGAGGCCTCTCCTGTCATGGTGCGGTCCTAATCAGTGCACCATTGCCCGACGTCGTTCACCACCTTCTCTTCACTTGCGTTCTTCATCTTCGTTCCGGCGCTTGTGGTTATGCCAGAACACTATATGACTAATTTTGGATGGTTGTACTGATTAGAGTTGGTTTTGAATAGAGGATTGACGGTACATTTTTGCAAATCACAGTATATTTATTCTGTGCAAGTGAGTTGCTTTTAGGAAGTTGTGATTTTACTCAAGATTCCTAACACTGAAGTTCTCCCTCGAAAATTTCTGGATATTCAAATAAACTATTAGTACAGTCTTGGATTACTATTGTGAGGTATATGAGGATAATAATATAGGCCCCATATTCATGTTGGGTCTCCCTAGGACTATAGCTCATACTCGTTGCTCGTATGTAACTTAGAAGAAGATCTGTTCGGAGTAGGGAAGCAACTTAAATCACTTCATAAAAGCAAGTCTTTTGGTCCAGATTGTACACCAATTAGATTCTCTTCGGAGTATGCTGATGCGATAGCTCCACACCTAATAATCGTCTACAACCGCTCGTTTGACAGAATATCCGTACCCAGAGACTGGAAAGTTACACAGGTCACGCCAGTATTCAAGAAAGACAGTAGGAGTAATGCACTAAATTTCAGTCTCATTTATCGTCGACGTTGGTATGCAGCAGGATTTTGGAACATATATTGCGTTCCAACATGATAATTTAACTTGAAGAGTACTGTCTATTGACACACAGTCAATGGATTTGTAACACATCGCTCTTGTGAAACGCAAATAGCTCTTTACTGACACGAAGTGTTCAGCGCTATTGAGAAGGGATTTGGATTTCAAATTGATACCGTATTTCTAGATTTACGGGATGCTTTTGACACTGTACCACGGACTGCGTGCTTATGGAATATCTCTCAATTATACCACTGGATTCGTGATTTCTTGTCAGAAAGGTCACAGTTCGCATTAACTGAGTGAAAGACGTCGAGAAAACAGAAGCGGTTTCTGGCGTCCCTCAAGGCAGTATTGTAGGCCCTCTGCTGTTCCTTACACATATAAACGATTTAGGAGACACACTGAGCAGCCGTCTTAGGTTGTCTGCAGATGATGCTGACGTTTATCGTCTAGCAAAGTCGTCAGAAGATCAAAAGAAATTGTAAAACGATTTAGGAAAGATATCTGTATGGTGTGGTAATTGACAATTGATCCTAAATAATCAAAACTGTTGGGTCAACCACATCAGTGAAAAGGAATCCGTAAACTTCGGTTAAGTCTGGAACTGCGCGACCGCTATGGTCTCAGGTTCGAATCCTTCCTCGGGCATGGATGTGTGTGATGTTCATAGGTTAGTTAGGTTTAAGTAGTTCTAAGTTCTAGGGGACTGATGACCCCAGATGTTAAGTCCCATAGTGCTCAGAGCAATTTGAAGAATTTGAAACTTCGGTTACACAATAAAGCTGTCAAATCTAAAGACCGCAAATTCAACTAAAGAAAGAAGACATAGAAACTGTTGTGGGGAAGGTGAACCAAAGACTGCTTTTTATTGGCTGAACGCTTAGAAGATGCAATAGATTTCCTACAGAGACTGCCCTCAGTAAGATTGCCCGTCCTCTTTCGGATTACTGCTGCGCGGTGTCTGATCCTTACCAGACAGTGTTAAAGGAGAACATCGAGAAAGTTCGGAGAAGAGTAGTTCATTTTGTATCATCGAACAATAGGGGAGAGTGTGTCATTGACATGATACAGGATTTGCGACGCCCATCATTGAAACAAAGGCGTTCTCTGTTGATGAAATCTTCTCACGAAATTTCAGTCACCAACTTTCTCCTTCGAATGCAAAAATATTTTGTTGACGAAGACCTACATAGGGAGCAACGATCACCATGACGAAGAGATGGAAATCAGAGCTCGCACGGAAAGATATAGATGTTCGTTTTTTCGCGTGATGTTTGAGATTATAATGAAAGAGAATCATTGAGAAGGTGGTTAGATGAACAATCTGCCAGGGACATGCGTGTGATTTGCAGAGTATCCATGTAAATGTAGATGTAAGTTGCTACTGGCCGACTGGTTGACAAAATAGATTACACTGAGCATAGCACCACAACAGAGTAGACAGGGAAAGAGAGAGAGAGACAGGAGTGATAAGAACAAAGAGATAGAGGATTAGGAGAGAAAGGAAGTAAGAAAGACCAGAAAGGAGGACGTCCGAGAAAGAGCGAGAAAAAGACACACTGCAATGGGACGCTGTTCAGCATTTCAGAGATATCGCTTAACAAGAAAATACCGGCTGTGCGTATCAGATTGAACCCGCCGTATTTTTCACAGAACCACCGGCTCCGGCAGAAACAAATGCGCGGCGGAGGGGATTCCCGCAGCACGTGCCGGGGACGGCAGCCGCCAAATGAACAGAGCCGGCCAGCTGCGGGAACGAATTCGTCGACCGCAGCTTCGACCGCGACGTCTGTGGGGCGCGATATTTTGGCATCGAGCGACGCGATGGTGGTGCGATTTCATAAGCGTGCCACCGGTGGCGGCGACCGCGGCTGCGGCGCATGCAAAGTGTGTGGCCGCGCGGCGGACGGCAGCCGGCCGGAATGGATCATCGCCGCGCAGCGCCGCGCGCCGCGTCGCCAGTTATTCGCCGCGAATATTGCGGCCGCCCCGCTGCCGGCGCTAAGTTATTCATAAAGCGCCGCCTGACGGACGGCCGGCGCGTGACCGCCACGGCCGCCGCCTGGATGGCTCGGCCTTTATCCCCCGCACCACGGATTTCGCTGCCGTACCACAACACGCAACTACCGACACTGAGCCCAGGAACAAATCAAAACTTTCAAGTCGGTCATTTCACCCAACCTATCAGAAAAATTCGGAGTAGGTATTAAAATCCGTGGAGAAGATGTAACAACTTTGAGGTTCGCCGATGACATTGTAATTCTGTCAGAGACAGCAAAGCACTTGGAAGAGCAGTTGAACGGAATGGACAGTGTCTTGAAAGGAGGATATAAGATGAACATCAACAAAAGCAAAACGAGGATAATGGAATGTAGTTGAATTAAGTCTGGTGATGCTGAGGGAATCAGATTAGGAAATGAGACGCTTGAAGTAGTAAAGGAGTTTTGCTATTTGGGGAGCAAAATAACTGATGATGGTCAAAGTAGAGAGGATATAAAATGTAGACTGGCAATGGCAAGGAAAGCGTTTCTGAAGAAGAGAAATTTGTTAACATCGAGTATAGATTTAAGTGTCAGGAAGTCGTTTCTGAAAGTACAGGGTGATTCAAAAAGAATACCACAACTTTAAAAATGTGTATTTAATGAAAGAAACATAATATAACCTTCTGTTATACATCATTACAAAGAGTATTTAAAAAGTTTTTTTTTCACTCAAAAACAACTTCAGATATGTTCAATATGGCCCCCTCCAGACACTCGAGCAATATCAACCCGATACTCCAACTCGTTCCACACTCTCTGTAGCATATCGGGCGTAACAGTTTGGATAGCTGCTGTTATTTCTCGTTTCAAATCATCAATGGTGGCTGGGAGAGGTGGCCGAAACACCATATCCTTAACATACCCCCATAAGAAAAAATCGCAGGGGGTAAGATCAGGGCTTCTTGGAGGCCAGTGATGAAGTGCTCTGTCACGGGCTGCCTGGTGGCCGATCCATCGCCTCGGGTAGTTGACGTTCAGGTAGTTATGGACAGATAAGTGCCAATGTGGTGGCGCTCCATCCTGCTGAAATATGAATTGTTGTGCTTCTTGTTCGAGCTGAGGGAACAGCCAATTCTCTAACATCTCCAGATACTGTAGTCCAGTTACAGTAGCACCTTCGAAGAAAAAGGGACCAAAAGCTTTATTGGCTGAAATGGCACAGAAAACGTTCAAGTTAGGCGAGTCACGTTCATACTGAGTTGTTTCCCGCGGATTCTCAGTGCAAGCTGAACAACTGTCGTCGATTCACTTCTGCCGTACTCAATAACACAAAAACCTTTCTGTTGAGCGGTCGCCATCTTAGCATCAACTGACGCTGACGCCTAGTCAACAGCGCCTCAAGCGAACAAATGTACAACTAAATGAAACTTTATAGCTCCCTTAATTCGCCGACAGATAGTGCTTAGCTCTGCCTTTTGTCGTTGCAGAGTTTTAAATTCCTAAAGTTGTGGTATTCTTTTTGAATCACCCTGTATTTGTATGGAGTGTAGCCATGTATGGAAGTGAAACATGGACAGTAAATAGTTTGGACCAGAAAAGAATAGAAGCTTTCGAAACATGGTGCTACAGAAGAATGCTGAAGATTAGATGTATAGATCACATAACTAATGAGGAGGTATTGAATAGAATTGGAGAAAAGAGAAATTTGTGGCACAACTTTACAAGAAGAAGGGACCGGTTGGTAGGACATGTTCTAAGGCATCAGGGGATCACAAATTTAGCATTGGAGGGCAGCGTGGAGGGTAAAAATCGTAGAGGGAGACCAAAACATGAATACACTAAGCTGATTCAGAAGGATGTAGGCTGCAATAGGCACTGGGAGATTAAGAAGCTTGCACAGGATAGAGTAGCATGGAGAGCTGCATCAAACCAGTCTCAGGACTGAAGACCACAACAACAACAACAACGGAAAATGGTTAGTACAAAATATCTGTGTCGAGTGACACTACAGTCTGAAGAGTTCTCGGGTGTCCGGCCGGATATGATCGTAGAATGTCCACGATATTTCTGCGAATAAACGTTCCGCCATCAACAGGCGTCCTGATACAATGGTTTGTCCCCTCTCTGATGCTAGTATTTATCCCTCGTGGATCCTGGTGTGATTCCGTGCGCCGACGGCGCGCGGCTTGTACAGTGGTAGGTGGTGAATGGGGTGTGTGGTGGGATGGTGGGGGGGGGGGGAGGGGGGGCAGTATCTCATCGGCGGCCATGGCGGAATGATCTCGTGTCCGCTTGCAAGGTTGTTACTAAACAGAGCTTAGTACTGTTTTCCAGGACATACTGAGTTGATTACCAGTGACCCTGTTGATGAGGATCTCTGTTACGCGAATTTCTATGGCTTCTTTGAAGGTGCAGCCGCAGTGTGTAGTCCAGTACTTTTGTCTCGTCATAATTCGCTGCGTGTCCAGTTTTTATGCAATGTTCTGCTAGGACAGATTGGCTTGGTGACCTAGGCGGTTGGTCTTGGTGTTCTTTGCCCCCTTTCTTGAGACCGACACCATCTTTCACCGTTCCTAGTAAGGCGCGCATCTTGACCGGGGAGCGGAAGACTGTGTCGATTTCGTATTGCCTGTCTCCCTATTTCGAACGACCTGCAAAAGATAGAAACGCCTGTCATTTTTTCATTTCTTCAGTTTGTTCTTCGTCTTGGTCCCTACCGCACTTCTGTTGTCGGAAGGCCCACTGGATTTGGCGGTTGCCATATCCATTATTGTGGAACACAGTCTCCAGGTGTATCATGGGCATTCGACAATCATATTCGACTGGACACCTGAGAAACCTTTAAACAGTACATAAGTCGAGAGAGCCTAAGATCACAGTAACATGATCATTTGTTAAACTCTGCATCTCTACTAATTGCAGTACACCAGGGCCAGCCACGGCATGCCAAACTGCACGTGTGCTGGATGTTCGGGCCAAGACCTGGCCTCACCATCAGTGCTGCAGTGACTGCAGCAGCAACGCACCAGCGAAGGCGTGCAGTCAGCAGCCAGAGGCCACCACAAAGTGGAAACGCCGTCACATACTCACCACGCCGCCAAGCAGTGACTGTAAACCAGCCTCAATAAAAAAAGTTATTGTAAGCATCATTGGTCTTTCTTCAGCTGCACATCATTTAGCCGGCCGATGTGTCCGAGCGGTTCTAGGCGCTTCAGTCTGGAACCGTGCTGCTGCTACGGTCGCAGGTTCGAATCCTGCCTCGGGTATGGATGTGTGTGATGTCCTTAGGTTAGTTAGGTTTAACTAGTTCTAAGTTCTAGGGGACTGATGACCTCAGATGTTAAGTCCCATAGTGCTCAGAGCCATTTGAATAACATCCTTTCTCAGCTGAAAATGTCCGCCCCCGGTAGCTGAATGGTCAAGGTAACGGATTGTCAATCCGCTTTGCCCGTGTTCGATTCCCGGCTGGATCGGGGAATTTACTCTGCCCAGGGTAAAAATCGTAGAGGGAGACCAAAACTCTGCCAGGGTGTTGTGTTGTTCTCATCATCATCCTCATCGACTTCAGGTCGCCGGAGTGGCGGCAAATTGAAAGACCAGCACCTGGCGAATGGTCTGCCAGACGGGGGCAGCTGAAAATTCCAGCCCGCACTGGACACACGGTTATAACTGGTCCCAGAAGTGTGTCCATTGCTAGCTACCCCTTATATTCCTTACGAACATGGGCGTCAATGCAGGAATTTTTCGATGATCGGAAGGGGGGAGGGAGGACAGGAGAGGGATCAAGAAAGACTCTCAAAATGGCTTTTTTGACCAGCTAATTTGCTGACTTTCAAACCCTGTCGTTCCGAAGAAGTAAATTTTGTAGGAAGCACATAACACTTTTTGTATCTCAAACGTCTTATAGTTATCCCTTTATTACATTCTAAAACAAAAAAGGATGTGATGTACATGTATAGGCAAACAAATAGATAAAATTTCAGAAAAAAATGGATGATTTATTCAAGAGAAAAACTTAACAAATGGAGGAAGTCAGTAACGCGTTGGTCCACCTCTGGTTCTTATGCAGTTTCTACTCTTCGCACTGACTGACAGAGTTATTTGGTGTCTTTCTGATGGATAACCTGCCATATTCTGCCCAACTGGCGCGTGATATCGTCATAAATCAAGAGTTGGTTGGAGGGCCCTGTCCATAATGCGCTCCAAACGTTGCCAGTTGCGAGAGAGATCCGGCGATCTTGTTGGCCAAGGTGGGTTTTGGCGACCACGAAGACAAACAATAAAAACTCTCGCCCTGTGCCGACCGCCATTATTTTACTGAAATTTAAGTCCAGGATGGCTTGCCTTCAAGTGCAACAAGACGAGGTGTGTAGTCGACGAACGGTTGTGCTGTAAGTGTGCCGTAGATGACAACGAAAGGTGTCTTGCCATGAAAAGAACTGGAACCCCAGACCATCATTCCCGGTTGTTGGGCCGTATGGCAGGCGACAGTCACTGGCCATCTGGACTGAGTTCCAAGTAGGATTCATCAGAGGAGATTCCAGATCTAAATATGTCTGGAGACGCCCAGGATAGTGGTGGGATTCCAACCTGAATGTTGCTCTCCATACAGCCCAACAACCGGGAGAGATTGTCACCCGTCTACGGCAACTTTGACGAGCTAACGAGTGACTTGGACAGGATTTGGCACGACATCTCTCAGGAGGATATGCAACAAAACTGTCAATCAATGCCAAGCCGAATAAACGCTTGCCTAAGGGTCAGATATGAGCCAGTGTGTTATTGACTTGCTCAGTTTCTGAAGCTCTTTCACTTAAATAAATCATCCAGTTTTACGAATATTGTAATCATTTGTTGGTATGTACATGTACATCATTCGGTTAATTCCTTCGTGGTGTCCTTTTTCTAGTGTGTATTTTAAGGAAGATTTCTTTGATACCTAAACTGTAAGAGTATTTCAGTACTATATGCAAAGGATATTTTTTTTTTATTTTTGTGCTATCACGATACGTCACACGTTTAGCGGCGACGTGTAAAATGTGGCGAAATTATGTGGTGACGTCAAGGCTGCTGCTGTTTTCTCGCCATTTACGGGAAGGTTCGGCAATTGACAGAGGCGGACCGCCAGGAGGAAATCCCGTCGTGACTTCAAGAGAGAATTTTGTGGAGCAGTCGAATAGGACGCACTTGAAGAGGCGTCTAGGCAGCCGCTGGCACTTTGGCGGCTGACGTCATGGTCGTACAGTCCCCGAAGGGTGGAAGTACGGGAGGACCGATGCTATTTCCGTGTCCAGCAGTCTGTTCCTCGCTGTTCCTGGGGACCGTGAACTGGGGCAGCGTCTATAGTTGCGCATGTATGCTTTACGTGGATGGCTCTCATGGGTGCAGTGCAAGTTGTTAAGTTTACCCGCTGTACGGCTGGTGTTGTATTTACAGCAAGCAGCAGTTATTACTACTGTATGGACCGTTATCAAGCCCGCTTCTGAGTATACGGGCTAAAAGTATTTCGAGCTGTTCATACAGTTCACAGCCGGCCATTCAGATTTCCGTTTTTCGTGATTTCCCCAAATCGCTCTAGGCAAATGCCGGTATGGTTCCTCTGAAAGGGCACGGCCGATTTCTTTCCCCCTACCTTGACACAATCCGAGCATGTGCTCCGTCTCTAATGACCTCGATGTCGACGTGACGTTACACTCAGTCTTCCTTCCTTCCTTCTTGTATATCGTGATTTTATTTAGCACACTGGTTCCATTCGCTTATTATGAATCTTGAGCATTTTTTATTCCGCGGTTTGCCCAGTACAAATTAATTGCCTCATTTTTAATGCTGTGGCCATTATCCCCTTGACTTTCTCGAGTTTGTTCTGTCGCATTGGATTTTAATTATTCTTGTAATCAGTTTTGCATCCTGCCTCGACCGAGTAACACTTGATCTGTTGTTAAATATTTGTTTCTCTTTGCCACTCTGGTGGTGATTTACATTTTTTTAATAAAGGTTTTTAATTTACTGTAATTCCAAATTGTTAAACCAAATGTTAATGTTCGCTCACAGTTCAATCTAGTCCTACCACTTGCCTGTACTACTACAATTTTATTAATACTAATACGGAAGACATGTCACATATTGCTAAGGGCAATGTATAAAACGATTTTATGCTGTAGCCTTGTAAACTTTCTGAATGGAACAGAAGCACATCTAAATTCTGGTGTCTTAGCTCGTGTTTTTCCCCAGTTGTTGGAAAATGGGTAGAAGAACCAGCAGCAAGTTACAAGAGGACCTCACATGTTCAATGATATTATGAAACTGTCAATATATTGACAGTCTGAGGGCACGTATTGACCTATTGTCAGTATTAGAAATACTGATGAGCAGGATTGATGGAGCTCAAAACAATCTCGGTGTTATCAATAAATACTGACCGTTTGACAATATTCTCCATTCTGATGTTGACAGAGCTTCTGGAACCAACCACGCGGCGTTAGTGTGCAGTGTTTATTTCTTCAACTCGCTGTTGTGTATATCATAGATTCAGTTTTTAAGAAGTCTTTCAACATAAAAGAATTTTAATAGGCGTATGCAAGGGTAATCACTGTGTATGTCACTTTAGGGTGGATAACGGAGGACTCTCTAAGACGATGCTTATATTATTAATTTGAAAATATAATATAGATTGTTGCTACACAGTAGTTTTGAAAAACACCCCCATTTCGAAAAATATGTCGTATATCTACAATGACTACTAACTAGTCTGTGAAATGCATGTCCGTTTCACCAAATTATCAAAAACGTATAAAAAAACCTCTACGTTTATTGCCTGAACAGGTCCTAACCAGGCAGACACAATTGCTTCACAAGTTTTCATAGTATTTTGCTAATTGTGTTTGCTGATATTACAGAACTAAACTCCGAGCATTAAAATGACCTATATGTAGCAAGACATCTCGAAGTTACTCCTGATCTCTTCTTGAACTCGACTGCCTCTCTTATTAACATAATCGTACTTTTCTCCTCAATTTTATCTCTCATCAACACTAGTAACTTGTCGTACGATGCAGAACACGTCGGAAAAAAATTATGAAATCTTTCGGGTACTTGATTCTGATTTCAGTCACTCCTTTTTTCGACCAATCCCTGACCCATTTCCTCTTTTTCGTTGTTTTCTGTTGCTTGCAAGCTATAGCTAATATAATAGCAGCACACTCTTTCCTTTGGCGGTTCGACAATGTAAAATCACGTTGTCAGTTACAATTTTTTTAATATTATTGATAGTGCAAGCTCGCTTCAATATATTACAGGTTTGACAAACTAGTATTGTCGATACTAGAACAGGCCCCTTTAGGCGTTGGATAGACAATAGAGAAAATCCAGGAGGTTTCCTGCAGGCTTTCCCTGCATGCGGGTTTGTGGCAAACCTCCGGCTTCTTCCCCTCCTACGGTAATTTTTTGGAATGTTTGAGATCCGAGAGTCAGTCAGGTAGTCACTTTGGGGCAAGTACACGATGAACAATTGTACTGTAACCAACTTCCTTTGTTTTCGGACTGTATTTCCTTAGGATTCTTCCAATGAATCTCAGTCTGGCGTCTGCTTTACCAACGATTAATTTTATATGGTCATTCCATTTTAAATCACTCGTAATGCCTACTCCCAGATAATTTATGGAATTAACTGCTCCCAGTTGCTGACCTGCTATATTGTAGCTAAATGATAAAGGATCTTTCTTTCTATGTATTCACAGCACATTACACTTGTCTACATTGAGATTCAATTGCCATTCCCGGCACCATGGGTCAATTCGTTGCAGATCCTCCTGCATTTCACTACAATTTTCCATAGTTACAACCTCTCGATAAACTACAGCATCATCCGCAAAAAGCCTCAGTGAACTTCCGATGTTATCCACAAGGTCATTTATATATATTGTGAATAGCAACGGTCCTACAACACTCCCCTGCGGCACACCTGAAATCACTCTTCCTTCGGAAGACTTCTCTCCATTGAGAATGACATGCTGCGTTCTGTTATCTAGGAACTCTTCGATCCAATCACACAATTGGTCTGATAGTTCATGTGCTCTTGCTTTGTTCATTAGACGACTGTGTGGAACTGTATCAAACGCCTTGTGGAAGTCAAGAAACACGGCATCTACCTGGGAACCCGTGTCTGAGAAGAGTTGGAATTACATAAGATAATTTACATGGTTATGATCGATTCTCCTAGCTCAATGAATTGTTCTGCAACTAGAAAATTCACACGCATGACACACGGCACTGTTACACTACAACAGGGCTTCACAACATACGTGCTCGCGGAGCAAGCTGTGAGCAGCAAGGCGCGAGCACGGAGCAGCGCGAGCACGCTACCCCCACTACCGGACCAGAGCGGAGAGTGGGGAGAGTCAAGTGGGGTACACAACAGCTGCCGCCAGTCGATATAAATCCGCGGCCACCTGCAGGGATATCACTCACGAATTATTACTGCGACAAATGAAACAAATAAAGGAGAATGTACACGTGCCACATAATTTTATTAGCTTAGTGTATGCCTCTAACATCTGTAGACACTGAAACTAAAGAATTCCACGACAATCCTATATTTTCAACACTTTCTTCAACACTACTTAAAATATCACCTCCAGTTGTAGTGTTCTTCATGGCTACTACATCGAGGTGCTCCTCCCTCACCTGAAGATCTCTATTAACTCCTCTAATAAATATGGCAAGCTGCGCTGTTCCAGTGATATCAACACTTTCGTCCAGAGCTAGAGAATACGCCATAAAATCTTTACAGATATTTGCAAGCTGGCTCTGGACGTCGTCTGCCACGTCCTGTATGCGACGCATAATGGTCATGTTAGATAATGGCACAATCCGAAACTGTTCAACTTGAGATGGACACAAATGTTCCGCTGCAACTACCAAACATTCCTTTATTAAATCGCCATCAGTTAAGGGGCGCAGGGATTTTGCTAAAAGCAAAGCAATTTTGTGACCCACTCTGAGAGCTGCCTCAGTTGATTTTTCTTCGTCGTCCAGATCTTCTTCGGATAGCTTCCTTTTAAGTTTAATAACTTCCTGTGCACGATCTGGTCAATCACATTTTCCACGTCCATAGTCTTTCGCGTGGTACGACATATAATGTCGCTGCAAATTAAATTTCGTAAAAGAATTCAGCGTTTTGAGACATACTAAACACTTTGCAACACCATCTTTTTCTGTAAACAGATACAATTCCCCCCAATTGGGGTTGAACTGCGAAAGCATGGTTCGGGTTACACAACGGCGACTTACATGATTCTTAACCAGCGAAGTGACTGTTAAGAGTTGATCGTAGTACTTTAAACGTTACACAGTCGGCGCGAATTCAATAGGCACGCTGCGACCCTATTCAAACGTGCGCGCACATTTCCCCTCCCTCCCCTCCCTCCCTACTCAACGACCTTGCAGCTGCTCGCGAGCACGTGCCTGAGCAGACGCGAGTACTCGCCCTCAAAACCGGCCAGTTGTTAAGCCCTGCACTACAAGGTCTCGAAGATGGACAGTTCGTAACGCGAAACTGGGGGTTTCCTGCGATAGCTGACGGCTCTCTACATTGCTTCTCGGTGCATCTGTAGCAAAGTCCATTGACATACTCCAACGCATCCTATTCCTCCGGTAATGTCGCCTAACAACTCTTCACTACCTAGTAGTGGCAGGAGCATGCCCCTCTTTACTGGCGGAAGGCGTGCGTCGTGGTATATTGTGGCACCCTCGCACACAAACTGCAGTGGTCCCTGCATCAGGGTAATGGTTACACTCAGTGACACTACTGTGTGGTCGGCCACGTGGTGACAAGGCTGGTTCGCTGCTCGAAGACACAAAGGCAGGGAATGCAATCAGGACTCTCTCAAAGCAAATGAAACAAAATCATTAATAGGACGGGAATTACCTGGAACAGTTTTCCGTCCAAGAGCTACATCACAACGATGTTTCCTCGAACCTAAAAGTTTCTGTGGAGATGGGTTGTACTTCTCATACAGAGAAGACAAATATGGTACTAAAAGTTTCTGTGGAGAAAGGTTGTACTTCTCATACAGAGAAGAAAAATATGGTGCTTATTATCCAACGCACAGTTTCAGTGTGTGCCGCAGACATCTCTGAGTGTAATATTCGGAGGATCATTCATCTTACTGGAAGCTGAGGCCTCAGAATCGTCCCACAAATGCAAGCAGATAAGGTGACCACCGTTTAGTTGTGCTTTCGCGTAACACGTTGGTAGATGCAGTTATGGCAGCTGCTCATTCAGTCACTGGCGTTACTCCAAACACACTTTGTTTTTGTGCCTGCCACCGTGGGAAGCGTCTAAGGCCATGCCATGCGCTACCTTTCGCCTCCGTCACTCACTCCAAAAGACCAGCAGCGACTCCATTTTGCCACCCTCATGGAGGAGTCGCGCCACTCCTCTTTTTGCCGTCACCTGCTTGCCTCATTCACCTTCTCATCCGTCCACACAGCTGAGCGTGCCGTTCATCGTCCACAATCTGTCGTCCGACATTACCTGCTCCATCGATCGGACCCTCCAAACGTCGAGCCCTGTGGGGTCAACCGACTCAGCGTGTGTATCTGCACAGAGTTCTCGGCAAACAAAACACTAAGATCTCTAACTCGGTTACAACACATAGAAAACCATGCCTAAGACTTACACAGAAACGTTAAATAATTTTCCATTTGTTAACGTTAAGGAGGTCACCCAACAGTACCTGCAATTGATAAAGTAACTTTTGACAACATTTCTCTTGGAGAACAGCGGTTTTTCTTAGTACTTTAAAATGAACATAAACAGTCTCGACCGCAAGAAGCCGTTTTTTTTTTTTTTTTTTTTTTTTTTTTTTTTTTTTTTTTTTTTTTTTTTTTTTGTTACCAGTTTCGGTCAGTTACTGACCATCTTCAGACCTCATACCATGTCGGTAGGCTGTGGCGGTGAACGGTGCAGGCTTTACGAACTCCACCAACATCAACTACTGACAGTTGTTGACATTCATGGAGTTCGTAACGCATTCTCCGTTCACCGCCACCGGCTACTAACATCCAACATGGTATGAGGTCTGAAGATAGTAACTGACCGAAACCGGCAACCACAAAAAAGAAGTTTCTTGCGGGCGAGACTGTTTATGTTCACTTTAAACCTGCAATTGATATTGATTACAAGTTTAACCGTAACATCAGACAAATTTCTATCACACCATAGGCTAAGTATTATAATTGTTAACATGCAATACTCTTTTATCCGTCAACTACGAAGCAGTACCAAACTTTGTGTACAGTTCTGATTTATTTTTACGGATACATCCTAGGAATGATTAGCTATCTTTTGCTGTTAGTTGTTAGTATGGATTAAGCTATCTACTGTCACAAACATTTCTGTTATGGCTAATATGTTTAAAATATCCCCGTTATTTAAATCAACTACAGCACAACCCTCGCGTCACATCGCATTGTTAAATTACAACTCCCTTAGACTCCTCCAAGTATCTTTCGTATCACATCATCAATCGCCAAGTACTTGCCTCTTGATCAGATGGACCCACTTTGATACAGATTTTCCTAACACCAGATATGGGCACAGAACAAACAAACGACTCCAGGCTATTTTAATGTGGAGCAAAATTCCGCTACTTTCACTTTTAACAAACTTGAAGTGAACATCACTTACAACTGCAGGCTTTCTCGGGGTATTTCAGCTATGAAACCTTCAGGGGTTATCAGCCGAGTGGCGTCGTCTTCTAGTCGCAACGTTTCAATGGATTGCGTGTCCACCCCCGGGAGCTGAGTGGTTTGAACCAATAAACATTTCTGAACAATTGAACGGAACACATCAGTTTCGAGAAGACGTGACTCAACATATTCGCAGCGGGGCGCAGAAGGCCTCTGATCAATTACACAACAAAAATAAACAAAAATAAAATAAAATAAATATAAAAATAAAATTTAGAAAAAGGAAGATTTTGTTTTGTTTGTAAGGATAGACCTAACCTTGCATTCCCATATTTCCCCTGGTATATAGGCAGCTCTCTGGGGTTGGTTTAGTCAGGAGCCAACGCCTGAAGTGGACCAGATTTTTTTTGTTATAGGATGAAAAGTGGCGGTAGCACTTAAAAAAAAAAGGTAACGTGCTTGTCTGTCAGGTGCACGCTGCCCTTGTAAAAAAAAGAAGATAAAAAAATAAAAAATTGCTCAGCTCGAAAAAAATAAAAATAAAAAAAGTTGTCAGCGCGACATAATGTCAATCCTAAGGGCCCGGGTTCGATTCCCGGCTGGGCCGGATATTTTCTCCGCTCAAGGACTGGCTGTTGTGTTGTCCTAATCATCATCATTTCATCCCCATCGACGCGCAAGTCGCCGAAGTGGCGTCAAACCGAAAGACTTGCACCAGGCGAACGGTCTAGCCGACGGGAGGCCCTAGTCACACGACTTTTTTTTTTTTAATGGATTGCGTATCTATCTTCTTCTCCTGAAGATGATAGATACGCAAGCCATTGAAACGGTGCGACTAGAAGACGACGCCACTCGGCTGATAACCTGTGAAGATTTCATAGATTACTTACAACTGATTTACTTGACGATAAGCACTAACTACAACATTATTTTAGCACACCTTCATTGTACTTCTCCTTCCGTCCTCGTCACGTACTGACTCGTATTCTTCTTGACATAGTGCATAATTAATTCCTGTGAATGTCGGACTCACTTATTTTGCCTTCTACAAAGACTATGCTTTCGTTCGCTGTTGGTTTACTTCCATCCTCTTTCCTCAGTAACGGGTCCTCTCAAATCAACTTCAAAACAAAAGAATAGAGCACATTACGTTAGTCAGTTCACGACATACTGCTTATATGTACTTCGTTTATGGCTGCTGTACGCCATACGCGTCGTTACGCTACACTGCATTATTATCCGCGACTACTTCCGTATCGGCATCCGGCAGTGAACCTTCCTCCTAGTCACCTCTCAATCTTGCTCTTATGACCATAACAACAAGAAAAGAAGAAAGTGTCATCCACTACTAAGGGTCCTCACGAACCCTCGGCGTGGGCCAGTAAATACCCGCAATGGTCCCAAACATTCGCTAGGTGTGGGCAAAAGTTCGTCGCTTTCCTCTTGAACCTAACACATGTACTCTACTACACTATGGGCGCCGGCCGCGGTGGTCTCGCGGTTCTAGGCGCGCAGTCCGGAACCGTGCGACTGTTACGGTCGCAGGTTCGAATCCTGCCTCGGGCATGGATGTGTGTGATGTCCTTAGGTTAGTTAGGTTTAAGTAGTTCTAAGTTCTAGGGGACTTATGACCACAGCAGTTGAGTCCCATAGTGCTCAGAGCCAACACTATGGGCATCATAAGACAAAATCGAAGCATCCAAAATTCCAGTACTCCAACGAAAAATAGACTCTGGCCTTCAGCAAATAACTAACGCTCAGCTCTTAATAAATTTCTCGTACTAACACGCACACTCGTCGCCTCCTCCAGCGAGTCCTCACCACCGTATAAGAGTCCGAAATTAATATGGTCCGCACACCGCACGTTACCAACATCAAAACTTGACTACGCAATTAACATCTCTCGACATAGGCATCACTAACACTACAGTTATGACTTAATCATTGCAGAATGGAATTCCGTGACAATACTCCACCTGCTCTTATAACAGACACTGAAGTCGACCGGAACATTACACTCATAATTCATCATGCTACGTGACAGACAGAATGTACACACCTTTTAATCTACAGAGCATTCAAAATTTTCCATCATCTGCGAACTTAAGATCAGAACGTTTCTCATACCGAATTAAATTTACACCTAATGACCTAATTATGCTACCTTTCATTTTTGTTGTCTCTTACCTATACTTTTATTCAATTAAGTGTTTAATATTACTGATATGATACGTCCCACAAGATTTCCGTGACTTTGGCGATTCCACCTTTACTACTCGGTTAGTCTCCCCACTAACCCATAAACGCCTTACAATTAACAAGAAAGAGAAAAAATAAGTTTTCGACAACAGAAAGACAGAAGGAGAGAAATTATACACCAATTATGCTCATACCCTACACCAAAACATGTCTATTAAATGATTATACACACAATGGAACAAACACGTTGACATATCTACATTTGACACCGATGCTTACACCCATTACTGTGTACTCTGATGGATCACTCTGAAGGTAACAAAGCTAAAGGCTCGCCTTTTCCCAGATGTCCTTCTCCAGTTCTTGTCATACCGACCCGTACGCGTTTGAGCACGCCCGCAATCGTATCTTTTCATTTCTCACGGCCTCTGCAATTCCTGTCGTCAAATCTATCTTCTCTCCAAACTCACCCACTTAATAAAGCCATTATCGCAGCATCAAACAGGAAGACAATCCTACCAACTAACACATAACATTTTTTAGTATTTATGCACACTCTAAGGATGAGACGATAGACGTTCCACTAAAAATATTCACAATTCCCTTGTTGCATAAGTTCCTCAAAACGAGAGAAGAAATTCCGCAAATCATCGACGCTGAAAACAAACACCAACAATAACCCAATTATCCTTACTCCTTCGCGCACAAGGCAAAGATAAATTCATCCATCTCGTACCACCACACTCTAACCAGTCGATCTCAGTCACGTCTTATAATCACCTCTGTGGAGGCTACTCTGCTCATTACTTAGCGAAACGTCAACAACATTCTGTGTTCCTTACGGTCCTTCACAACAGTCCCTTGCAGGACTCCATCGACACACAAGATTCGAGTGCTAATGCAGTCAGGAATGATCAAATGGCATAATCCCCAGACATAGACAAATGTAATGTATTGAAAATACATAGAAAGAAGGATCCTTTATTGTATCATTATATGACAGCGGAACAAACACTGGTAGCAGTTACTTCTGTAAAATATCTTGGGAGTATGCGTACGGAACGATTTGAAGTGGCATGATCATATAAAATTAATTGTTGTCCCGGGTTGAGATTCATTGGGAGAGTCCTTAGAAAATGTAGTCCGTCAACAAAGGAGGTGGCTTACAAAACACTCGTTCGACCTACAATTGAGTATTGCTCATTAGTGTGGGACCCGTGCCAGGTCGGGTTGACAGAGGAGATAGAAAAGATCTAAAGAAGAGCGCCGCGTTTCGTCACAGGATTATTTGGTAAGCGTGATAGCGTTACGGAGATGTTTAGCAAACTCAAGTGGCAGACTCTGCAAGAGAGGCGCTCTGCATCGCAGTGTAATTTGTTGTCTAGGTTTCGAGAGGGTGCGTTTCTGGATGAAGTATCGAACATATTGCTTCCCCCTACTTATACCTCCAGAGGAGATCACGAATGTAAAATCAGAGAGATTCGAGCGCACACGGAGGCTTCCCGGCAGTCGTTCTTCCCGCGAACCATTCGCGACTGGAACAGGAACGGGAGGTAATGACAGTGGCACGTAAAATGCCCTCCGCCACACACCTTTGGGTGGCTTGCGGAGTATAAATGTAGATGTAGATGAAATCACCTCGGCTCACTACCCCTTGATCATTAACTATACGTTCTCAACCTTCTGATGGAATTAATCAGTAAATCATACTCCTCGATAAATCTTCTCACGAAAACCTCTTCAGTACTTCGCAAGCCACATAACGCTGTGTGTTGGAGGGTACATCATGAACCACCAACTAATCACCCATTCCCTATTCCACTCGCGAATGGCTCCTGGGAAGAATGATAGTTGTAAGCCTCTGTATTGGATCTAATATCTCACATTTCCTCGTAGTGGTCATTTCTGAAGATGTATGTGGATGGAAGTGGTAATCATGTTCTCCGAATCTTCCTGGGGAATACTCTCTCGATATTTCAATAGTAAACTGCACCGTGACGCACAACGCCGCTCTTGTAGAGCCTGCCACTGGAGTTTGCTGAGCACCTCTACAACGCTCCCGCGCCGACCAGCCAACCCGTGACGAAACTCGACGTTCTTCCTTGGAGCTTCTCTACCTCTTCTGTCATTCCTACCTGGTAATGGTGCCAGAGTCATGAACAATACCCAAGAATCGGTCGAATATGCACCTTGTAAGCCACTTCTTTAGTGGGTGAGTTACATTTCCTTAAGATTCATCCTATTAATTTACTTTACATTCAGTTTGTCTTATGCGGTCATTCCACTTAAGGACACTTTGGATAATTGCTCCTATACTTCTTTACGGTAGATACTGTGACCAGAAATTCATCAGCAGTGTAACTGGACAGCTGTGGATTTCTTTCCTATGTACGAGCAGTATGTTACACACATCAAAAAAAGTTTTGCACCAGCTCGGTTCCGAGAGTTCCGGAACCTGTACAGAAAACTGGAATAGAGATCAATATAAAAATCGTTTCCGCCCTTTTTATTGCTCATGAAAACCACACATTGCATATTGTACCACCATACAGCTAGACCTTCAGAGGTGGTGATCCAGATTGCTGTACACACTGGTACCTCTAATACCCAGTAGCACGTCCTCTTGCATTGATGCATTCATGTATTCGTCGTGGCATACTATCCAAAATTTCATCAAGGCACTGTTGGTCCAGACTGTCCCACTCCTCAATGGCGATTCGACGTTGATCCCTCAGAGTGGTTGGTGGATCATGTCGTCCATAAACAGCCCTTTTCAATCTATCCCAGGGATTTTCAATAGGGTTCATGTCTGGAGAACATGCTGGCCACTCTAGTCGAGGGTTGTTGTTATCCTGAAGGAAGTCATTCACAAGATGTGCATAATGGCGGCGCGAATTGTCGTCCATGAAGACGATTTCCTCGCCAATATTCTGCCGATATGGTTACACTATCGGTCGGAGGATGGCGTTCGCGTATCGTATAGCCTTCCACGACCACCAGCGACGTATGTCGGCCTGTCATGACGCCACCCCAAAACAGCAGGGAACCTCCACCTTGATGCACTCGCTGGACAGTGTGTCTAAGGCATTCAGCCTGACCGGGTTGCCTTCAAACACATCTCCAACGATTGTCTGGTTGAAGGCATATGCGACACTCATCGGTGAGGAGAACGTGATGCCAATCCTGAGCGGTCTATTCGGCATATTGCTGGCACCATCTGTGCCGCACTGCATGGTGTCGTGGTTGCAAAGATGGACCTCGCCATGGACGTCGGGAGTGAATTTGCGCATCATGCCTATTGCGCACAGTTTGAGTCGTAACACGACGTCCTGTGGCTGCACGCAAAGCGTTATTCAACATGGTGGCGTTCCTGTCACGGTTCCTCCAAGTCATAATCCACAGGTTGCAGTCATCCACTGCAGTAGTAGCCCTTGGGCGGCCTGAGCGATGCATGTCATCGACAGTTCCTGTCTCTCTGTCCTCCACGTCCTAACAACATCGCTTTAGCCCACTGCGAGACGCCTGGACACTTCCCTTGTTGAGAGCCCTTCCTGGTACAAAGTAACAATGCGGACGCGATTGAACCCCGGTATTGACCGTTTAGGCATGGTTGAACTACAGACAACACAAGCAGTGTACGTCCTTCCTGGTGGAATGGCTGCAACTGATGGGCTGTAGGACCCCCTCCGTCTAATAGGCGTTGCTCATGTGTTGTTGTTTACATCTTTGGGCGGGTTTAGCGACATCTCAGGACAGTCAAACGGACTGTGTCTTTGATACAAAATACACAGTCAACGACTATCTTCGGGACTTCTAGGAACCAGGGTGATGCAAAACTTTTTTCGATGTGTGTACATTTATTTCCGTTCAGCAATAGCTGCCTCTTGGTGACTCTCTAGAGGAGTAGACTAAGCGTCGGCTTAAGGTTTCTTGACATATTTTCTCCCATTAACCTCAACAACACGAGCACTTCACTACACTGTACACACTTTTCTTACAGTCACCAACACGCAGCACTTGCACATCGGACTCACGACATACAAGCAGCGAAGTGGCTACAGTTACAAAATGGTTGTATCAAACCGAGAACCACTCGATTTTATCTTCAATTAAACACAATCGAATAAGTGGAAGGAGAAAAAGAAGAAAAAGAACGTGACTGGGCAACATATGTGTAGCTAAGACCACAGCATTTCTTATCTGATAGGTCTGTGTCCATCCATTACGACGCACTGGCCTTCTTCATAGACTGTAAATGTCTGATGCGTGTTGCTCAAACTCTGACACTGACTTTGCTTATCAGTAAGAAAATATTGAAAGGAAACTATCATTTCTTCAGAGGTTATATGCAAAGAAGAGTCCACAAAGTATAAAGTATCTGAAGAGTCTGTCATTTAATGTGAAACCACATACTACAGTCTTCTAAAATCATTACCCTGCAGCTGAAATCGCACCTCATAAAAGAAATGACGAAATATCATAATCGTGAGAGAAAAAATATAGATTTGTACTAATGAAGGTGAAGTTTATCGATCTTAGCCGCTAAATAAATTGCTTGTTCCAACAATTCATTAGTCAAGTGGCGGGTTTTTATGGTTACTAAATTAAGTCAATAAGACACAAAAGTCAGTGCTACTGTTATTGAATTTTCCATTATTCATAACATCTCAGTCATCAAAATCATCTCCGTTTGAACATAGAAGTTATTTTACAAGCAGAAACGTAATAACTGCATTCCAGTGAATGCAAATAGTATTCTGTTCTTTGCAGAAAAGTCACTGCTTGGAAAAGACATAAATAAAATCTGATCTACTATTTTGTGCGCAGCACTTTCATCAGACAGTATTTGGATGGTAATTAAGTCTGCTACCTGAAGCGGCAAGAGGCAGAATTTCTCCCGGACACCTTACTCGGTCGTACGTACCAGCAAATAGCAAAAACTTATCCACATCCTTCTCCACCATTTTCACGAGTACTGAGCAACGTTAAACGTCTCTTTGAATTCCTTCGACCGAAATGAATATCTACTACAGATAATTAATTAGTCGACGGGGTAAGTAAAGTGGGCGTAACAACAGCAACAAGTCGATGTTAACGATGATTTTTTCCGGTACATCCAGCATGTCTAAACTTTCACGCAATCTACGTCAGCAGTGTTGCTGGAATTCATGGACGTTGAAATTCTTCATTGAAGGTCTAGCACGCATCGGAAGTCGAACATACGAGAGCTGACTGAAAAGTAATGCCTCCACCTTCGTAACACTTCAACAGTTGGCAGCATTGGTATGCGGCAGGTACTGGCTTGTTCCGTAGCCTCTTCTCTACAGCTCCAGTTGGCGGGACGCCTTAGCATTTAACGGTTGTGTTATTACACAGACGGTCGTTCAATGAGATTTAAGCAACGTGCAGTCATTGAATTCTTGACAGCAGAAGGTGTCATCCCAAAGGAGATTCATCAGACAGTGAAACCAGTTTATGGTGATTGTGTTGATGTCAGTACTGTGCGTCTTCATTCTTGTAACGCGAGACGAGTTCCTGGAAAATTTCAAGTCTGTGTGCTTTCGTTTCAGGAGTCAGCATACGGGGTACCCATCGTGCACAGATCTTCCGATAGCCAAGCAAAGCAATAATGTGACCCACACGTCCTTATGAAATGCCGATTGTAATTGCAGTTTCTCTCTGAATGATATGACGATCGTCCTGAATCAGTCTATCAACTTTTAGCTTGTGAATCTCGTTGGTTGCTGTCACAGGACGTCCAACTCTGTTTTTCACGCAGGTCAGATGTTTCTGCCTCAACATCATTCAACTTACTCGCCCAACGACGCACAGTACTCACATCAACACAATCATTCTCTGGTGAATCTCCTTTGGGGTGACACCTTCTGTTGTCAAGAATTCAGTGACTGCATGTTGCTTAGATCCTACTGACCGACCGCCTGCGCTGCGTTCCATACCTTACACAGTAACAACACAATTGTTCAGTGCTAAGGCTTGCCGCCAACTGGAGCTGTAGAGAAGAGGCTACGGAACAAGCCAGTACCTGCCGAATACCAACGCTGCCAAAATGTTGAAAAGTTACGAAGTTTTAAGCATTACTTTTCAGTCAACTCTTGTACCTAGTAAATGTGAATTTTGGCTACTAATCGATTTCACCTTCATTTTGAAGTGTTATTAGTGATGGGAAATTATTTCAGCCTGATGCATCTATAACTTCTGGTAATCAAAAATGGAATGGTGCAGCTCCAAACTATAATAGTAGTCTGATAATTATTGATGGTATGAATTCTCTTCTATTATCCTATGGGATATTCTATTTGAATCAGCAAAATTGAAAATAATAATATTGTCGATGCCATTGTTTGGAAAATAAAATATTTAATTGATGTTTCACTTATTACCATATTTTTATTTCTTGTTACTGTGGGGAAAATGATAGCAATCTGATATCTAGTTCTATTCAAACTTCCAATCAGGAGTTTGATGAGATGGACAGAATCGTCCCTATCAGAGCAGTTTTAGTGTCCATATTTGTTTATTTCTTGTAATAATAAATATAGTTTGAGGGTTCCACCTTGAGTAACAAGAGTTTTGCTATACATTCATCAATCTGGCGGAACAGATATACGAAAAGTAAACATTGAACCATAGGGTGATGTGGATATAGTTAATAGTGTTGTGACAACGTGTAAACGACAACCACCAGTTTCAGAATTGCAGGTAAAAAGCTGTGTAAAAACATTACCTATACAGCACAAGACCGACTGCAACATAAATAACCAAATGTTGATGGTTGTGTACATGACCACACAACAGTGAACAATAAGAAATAGTATTTCACTCAAGGTGGAATCTTCAAAACATAATGCAAGAGAAAAAAAAAAATGAAGCACCCGGGAGACATGGCCGGATGTCAAGATAATTTTTTACAACTACACACTATCGGCGGGTATATAATGCTGCGATTCTCTGTGACAGTTAAAACGTCCACCAGAGTGTATTAGTGCTGTTCGTGTTTTGTCGTTACCAGGCCTGGTCTGACATGTATGGTGCGAGAACAGCGTCATATGTTGCGTGATCACTCTGAAGGACTCGGAGAAGCTGCGTACTCATGTGAGACAGTGTTGTAAACACCTGACAGTTGTAAAGTACTGTAGAGGCCGCTCTCAGCTGGGCTGGGAAACCCTATTAAGACGTCAGCCATGTCTTCGGATTACTGATCGTCCCGTAGGGCAACAACTGCTGGACCAACATTAGAACAATGTCACACACAAGGTTTTATCATGCCATAAGCGGAGAATCGAGTGCGAATGGCATGAACGACATCGATGCTATTGATAGAGTGCCAAAAGCTAATGGGGGTGGTGCATGTACGTCGCTGAGGAAAGACTCTGCTCTATATCATTTCTAATGACCGAATTGACTCTGCTCTTTTCGAGTCGTCAGCAGTCTTCAGTTCCGCTACATTTGCTTAACAAATTTGATAGAGTCTTTACTGCTTAGTCAGACTCATAGATGTGTTTTGTCCTACCTAGTGTCTCTTATGTATTATTATGGGAGTAATAAAGGCGGTTCTGACCAATTTTCTGCTGAGTTGCTTACAGTCTTTTTTACAAATGTCGATGTGGCTATCTTCCTGACCTAGTAATGGTGTCGAAATGTTTATGCTTCCCGGCTGGCGTCTGGTGAAACTTCGGCGTCATAAGCATCGCCTGTTCCGAGTTGCCGGCCGGTGTGGCCGAGCGGTTCTAGGCGCTTCAGTCCGGAGCCGCGTGACTGCTACGGTCACAGGTTCGAATCCTGCCTCGGGCATGGATGTGTGTGATGTCCTTAGGTTAGTCAGGTTTAAGTAGTTCTAAGTTCTGGGGGACTGATGACCTCAGATGTTAAGTCCCATAGTGCTCAGAGCCATTTTGTTCCGAGTTAGAAGTCCAATTCTGCAGCTGCGCCGTCAGCGCGACGGATTGCGAAGCAAAAGGGCCCGGGTTTGATTCCCGAGAAGGTCGGACATTTTCTCCGTTTGGAGACTATGTGTTGTGTTGCCCTACTTTCGAATCGTCATAGTTGGCATTACCATTAAGATGACTGAATGGGAACGGCCGGAAAACCAACAAAAATAATCACAAAAAAATTTAATTTCGCGTTTCCTTGCTAATTTGGTCGTGTAACATTCCCCTTCACTTTAGTAAAATTCGTCCCGAATTTGATCCTTTTCTATCTGTTTGAGTAACTATCTTATATACTTACATTTACTTTGAACCTTTTGTTCCTTTGACCACAAAAAATCTTATCCTAGCTCAAAGTTATTTTTCTGGTATGCTTCTTTTTTACATTTTACTCTTCTTACTTACTAGTACGAATCCATTCCACAGGAACTCTATGAATGGTTATTCCCATAGCGTGATTTATTCTTTTCCTGAAACAAAAGTAGACTACACAAATATAAATTAGAATCATAACACCGGTAGTTTATATCCTCATCGTCACTGTATTTGGTATATGCTTCTCTTGAAATCTCCAAACATTCTGTAACATTTGAACCACCGAAATTTGACCTTTTTCTGCAATGACGAATTCCTCTATTGTTCATTGGCTAACACGTTTAAGGGGTTCTACGACACTATCCCTAGACGTAAGCTCATAAAGTACACTCAGTGTTACTCTTGTTCCACATGGTCATTTCTTTTTCTTTGGTTATGGTTAAGATATTTGTGGTAATGCACCAACTGTACCCTTAAAAGGTTTAAGTCGACTACTATGTACAGCTCATGTTTTGATTGGTAACTGCAATGTGACACTGACTGGTGAAGTCATCTCCCCTATCTGAGACAGTCCTTGAAACTCTGTTACGAATTTATTGGTTTTACTTTTTAGTGTACACAGATTTGCTAGTGGAACCCATTGTCCTACACTGTACTGAGGTAATCTACTCGTACCCTGCCGTTTTCACTCTTAACATTCCATTTCCTTTGTTTTTCCACGTTTCACTCATTACCAAATTCCTTTTAACATTTTCGCAAATTACTTCACAAGTTCGTCCTGTGTTCCTATCTTTGGCTCCACTAAATCAAAAGGTGACAGCATGTTTTGCCCATACACCACTTTGTACAGTAAAAGACTGGTCCCTGTGTCGATATTTGAATTGTACACACTTATCACATAGCCTAAGTAGACATCCCAGTCTAAATGTGGACTATTCACACAGTGACTTAACTTCTTTGCTATGGTGCAGTGGATTCATTCTGTACGACCATGTGGGTGGAATGGACTAGTCTGCAATTTCTTCAACTCAATAGGCGATATAACTGTTTCTTCAGCTCAAACATAAAATTTCTTCCTTGGACTGTGACTATAGTTTCTCGTACACCAAACTTAAGTAATCAACAGTTAACCATGGCTTGAGCTACAGCGCTTGCTTTCTGATCTGGTACTGCTATCATTACAAGGTATCTTGAAAAATGTTCGATCATCCTCAGCACATATGTATTACCCACTAAACTCCGATTAAATGGTCCTAACACATCAATTCCTATGATTTGAAAAGGTTTTTTTTAGTTCTGGAAATATCTGAAGTTATTTTTGGTGACTAAAATGTATTCATTGAACACATGAAATGCTAATCTTTACATATCGCTCCACATCACTAAACATGCTCTCCATCAATATAATGTCTCTGTGCCTCACCTGTCAGTAGTTCTCCGACCCCTACATCCTGATAGTACATGGTCTTGTCTTGTGCTTGTCATAACACTTCAGTTTGTAGTGATGCAGGAATGACAATGAAAGATCCTCCTTTAGTTGACTTACAGAGTACGCCTTCTTGCATAAGAAAATGTGGTTGTTTATTGTATACTCAGCATTCTGTATCCACTGCTTGTGTCATTTTCAAATCTACTGGGTTCAGACCTGATTCTTCAAGTTTCCTACTACGCATATGAGCATTCATGTGCTTGACATTAGTGTTATGAACCATTTCATATTGAAGCGCACTCAATTTCTGTTCCTACATTGTTAATCAACTTGAAGTGTCTTTTAGTCACAGTAACCACTTCAAGGACGCATGATGTATAACGACTTTAAATTTACAGCCATATTGATAGAAGTGGAAATAATGCTCTATATCAAAGCTGTCATCTCATGTTGTGTAGCATAATAACTGTGCTCAGCCTTATTCACCTGGTGAGGTGCATAAGCTACTAGATTCTCTTATCCATATACAGTTTGATTTAAAATGATGCCCAAAGCTGTATAGCTTGCATCACATGATATTATAATTCTATAGTAAAATCATAAAAAATAATAAAGGATCTGAAGTCAGTATCTCTTTCAAATTTTTCACTGCTGCCTGACCTTCTGATGTCCACTGAAACATAACCCCTTTTCTCAATCATCTAGTCAATGGTTGCACAATTTCTGCAAAGCCTTTGATGAACTGTCACTAATAATTTGCCAATCCAAGAAATGACTGCAATTGTTTGATTGTCTGTGGAACTGAAAAATCACGTGCAACTGTAGTGAGATGAGGGTCCATTGTCATTCCATCTTGGTTAACAATATGCATAGAAAAAATGACATTTCTTAATGCTTAATTTGAGATAAGCTATCTATCAAAGGACTCTCACTGTTGATCTCCATTTGCCCATCTGGTCAGATAGTGAAATATCCAGAATTCTGGGGCATTCAGTAGTGACAGTAACCCTGTATTTGACGGCATGAGAAAGTGAGGTCAGGCATACTCTCTTCAAGGTTCCTGTTGACCATGTCTGAGCACCACAAGGGAGGGTTGGTGTATTGTGCATGAAACACATCATAGCCCTTTCACATTTGTGCCTGCCATCCAAGAGCAAGTAGTGGACTCCTGCAACATTCTGTGTCACTCTGCACTATTGGTTGGAAACTAGAATCATCTGGACTAGAAAATTACTGTGTTGTGTGTTGGATGTCATAAACACCGCAACATGAATGGCTGTATTTGGAGTGGTGCTATGAGTGGAACCCATGGATTGCTGATGAATAGCATTATATTGTATACAGCAATTATTCATGATTCTGTACAAACCCTGATGACAACTGTCAGCGATTATGGCGGCGAAATGGAGAGAGGTCCCATTCTTCCCATGTTTTGGAGAGTCATAGCTATGTTTCTCCTAGCATTATGGTATGGGGAACCTTCAGATATTACTTCAGGTCACTGCTGGCAATGACTGAGGGAACTCTGATGGAACGTTGGTGCATCATGGATCTTTATTTTTTTGGTCATCAGACTTCTTTCTTACTGGTTTGATGCAGCTCATCACATATTCGTCTCCTGTGCCAACCTCTTACACCTGAGTAGCACTTTCAACCTATGTCCTCAATTATTTGCTGGATATAACCCAATCTCTGTCTTCCTCTACAGTTTTTACTCTCTACAGCTTCCTCTAGTACAATGGAAGTTATTCCCTGATGTCTTAACAGATGTCCTATCATGCTCTCCCTTCTTCTAGTCCACTTAATTTTCGACATTCGTCTGTAGCACCACATCTCAAATACTTCGATTCTCTTCTGTTCTGGTTTTCCCACTGTCCATGTTTCCCTACCATAAAATCCTGTGTTCAAGACATACACTCTCAGAAATTTCTTCCTCAACTTAAGGGCTACGTTTGGTACTAGTACCCATCTCTTGGCCTGGAATGCCCTTTTTTCCCGTTCTAGTCTACTTTTGATATCCCTGCCCCATCCGTCACTGATTATTTTGCTGCCTCGTTAGCAGAAATCCTTAACTTCATCTACTTCATGACCATTAATCCTGATGTTAAGTTTCTCGCTGTTCTCATTTCTTCTACTTCTCATTACTTTCGTCCTTCTTCGACTTACTCTCTGCCCATATTCTGTACTCATTAGACTGTTCATTCTATTCAGCAGATCCTATACTTCTACTTCGCTGCCAATGACACACAATGTCATCAGGGAACTTTCACATTGATATACTTTCACCTTCAGTTTTAATTCCACTTTTTAACCTTTCTTTTATTTCTATCACTGCTTCTTCGGCGTATAGACTGAACAGTAGGGGCGAAAGACTACAGCCCTGTCTTACACCCTTTTTAATCCGAGCATTTCGTTCTTGGTCTTCCACTCTTGTCTCTTGTACATGTTACATAATACCCTCCTTTCCCTATAGCTTACACCTATTTTCCTCAGAATTTCGAACATCTTGCACCATTTGACATCGTCGAAGGCCTTTTCCAGGTCGACGAATCCTATGAACGTGTCTTTATTATTTTTCTTCAGTCTAGCTTCCATTACCAACGGCAACAGGATACTTATTTCTCCTCTCAGCTCTTGCAGTCTTCGAAATTGTGTGTATGATGTTTTTCCGAAAATTAGATGGTATATCGCCAAACTCATACAGTCTACACGAAAACGTGGATAGTCTTTTTGTTGCCACTTCGCCATTGATTTTAGAAATTCTGATGGAATATTATTTATCCCTTCTGCCTTATTCGGTCTTAAGTCTTCCAAAGCTCTTTAAAATTCTGGTTCTAGTACTGGATCCCCTATCTCTTCTACATAGATTTCTGTTTCATTTTCTACCACATCTGACAAATCTTCCCCCCTGATAGAGGCTTTCAATGTACTCTTACCACATATCTGCTCTCTCGTCTGCATTTAACAGTGGAGCTCCCATTGCACTCTTAATGTTAGTACCCTTCATTTAACTTCACCGAAGGTTGTTTTGACTTTTCTAAATGCTGAGTCTGTCGTTCCGACAATCTTTTCTTTTTTGATTTCTTCACATTTTTCTTGCAGTCATTTCGTCTTAGCTTCCCTGCACTTCCTATTTATTTCATTCCTCATCTACTTGTATTTCTGTATTTCTGAATTTCCCTCGACATATTAGTAGTTCCTTCTTTCATCGATCACCTGAAGTACTTCTGTTACCCATGGTTTCTTCGCAGTTACCTTTTTTTGGACCTATGTTTTTCTTTCTGACTTTTGTGATTGCCCTTTTTAGAGATGCCAATTCCTCTTCAAACGAACTGCCTGCTGAGCAGTACCTATAGCGTCAGAGAACTTCAAGCATCTGTTCAGTCCTTGGTACTTGCATAACACTCTTCTTGGCACATTGCTTCTTCCTGACTAGTCTCTTAAACCTCAAACTACTCCTCATCACTACTAAACTGTGATATGAGTCTATATCTGCTCCTGGGTACACACACAATCCAGTATCTGATTGCAGAACCTCTGACCATGATTTAATCTAACCGGAATCTTCTCCAGGCCTTTTCCAAGTATACCTCCTCCTTTTTTGATTACTATCTGAAATTTCTGGCAGAACTCAATCTTTTTCCTCTCTCATTCCTAGTACCAAGCCCATACTCTCCCTTAAGCCAGTTCTTCTATTTCTTCCCTATAACTATACTCCAGTCTCCCATGACTATTAGATTTTTCTCTTCCTCTACATACTGACTTACCCGCTCAACATCCTTGTATACTTCCTCTATCTCTTCATCTTCAACTTGCGACGTCGGCATGCAGACCTGAATTAACGTTGTCAGTATAAGTTTGCTGTTGATTCTAATGAAAAAAAACTGTTTATAGCAATTCTTAGTCCCGTTACACCAAAAATCCTTATTTTCTTTCCTGTTCACTTCACTGACCTCACTAGACACTGGATTGAGCTTTTGCATTTCCCTTTTCAGATTTTCTATCTTCCCTACTACGTTCAAATTTCTGAAATTCCACGCCACAACGCATCGAACGTTACCCTTTTGTTAGTTATTCAATCTTTTTGTCATAGTCACTACCTCCTTGCCAGTGTCCTCCCAGAGAACCGAATGGCGGACTAGTCTGAAATCTTTTGCCAATGGAGTGATCATGATGACACTTTTTTCAGTTAGAGGCCACATGTACTGTGGATACACGTTATGTGTCTGTGAAGCAGTGGTTTCCATTGCATTCTCGTCCTCATGTCATTGATCACTGCTGATTCTTCCGCCTTCAGGGGCAGTACCCAACCCAAGGGCAAGAGAGTGCACTGAACCTCTGTCCGCTCCTCCGGTCTCTGTGACAAGGCCGTTGTCAAAATGAGGGTGACTTCTTAAACCCGAAGTCATCAGCCGATAATGCAAATGAGTTTTATTCAACATTTAAACGGTGGCAGGGTTCGAACCTGGGACGAGGACGCTGTAATTACTAACCAAAGACGCTACCCTTAGATCACTGGTCGGTCCCCTACAGTATATGATTGTGTGGACCAGCTCTGACATCAACTTCATCCCTATGCCAGTATTCAAGATATGAAAGAGTAGTTATAACAGTTATGGGCCAGCTTCTCTCAGAAGAGAAAGCAACCCTTTCCATTCGCATCAGTGGACACAACCAGACCAGAAGGATTGCAACGTCATACTCATAAGTGCGCTCCTTGTACATTACTGTACTAACTCATTTTTAATTCCAAATACGGTACGAAATCTGGTGATGAAAGATGTGTTTCAATGTCCACCGTTAATTGCTGCTTCTGTGTCTCTGATCATGACATTGCAAGAAGAGATACCGATACCTGAAGTGAAAGGGAAATCAAGGTTTAATGTCTTGTCGACGACGAGGCCGTTAGAAATAGCCAGAAGCTCGGATAGGGGAAGGATGGCGAGGGAAATCGGTCATGCCTTTTTTTTTTTTTCACAGCATCACAGCATCACGGCATTTGCCTTAGGTAACTTAGGACAACTACAGAGAAACTATAGCTCATCGTTCGAAGGTTTGCACGCATGTCGAAAGCGTCATCCAACGATCGCTAGAGCCTACCACCGTTTTAGTCGAGTCCTCCCTTATATTAACCTTGAAACATAGCGTATTTTAATGCTCCGTGGAGGATGATATAATTGTCAGTGGACGAGGATACTAAAGACGCGTGAAACAGGTAAGTGGTTTGGGGATATTCATAGCATAGGCGGTTTATATTTATCTGGCTGTGAATTTAGATGTTCTTGAACTCCATTTGTTGAGGTATTAGTCTAGCTTTCCTTCTCTACAGCTGAGAGAGTGAAAGGTTACGACGAAACATCGAGACCAAAACATAGTAGAAAATGTAGAACATAAATTTCGTATCCGCATGAAATTATAAATAATAAAACGAATAATATTGTTTTACTCAGGGTTATATGCTTACGCGAGCAGATTCCTGAGAATAAATATGGAAACATATATGTCATATAAAGTTAATTTTGAGGTAGATAAAGGTAAATTGGTGTAGTGGCAAACATTTACAAGACTATATACCACATAACATGGCGTCATAGAAACTACATCCATTTCAGCATTAAACAGGGGTCTTTCCCCGAAAGTGCTCAGATCTTCGTAATCCAAGACTTGAAACAAAAGTACACATACTGTTAGCTATCAGCATGCAAAAGGGGATAAACAAAGATCACCTTCGTTGTAAGTACTGTCCCTCACCGTTAATGGAGGGATCATGTTTGAAATGGGAGTCGGGGAAGCTTGTGATGAATCTTCCTGGTGATGTGGTCATAGTCACATCTACAGACGTGCTCCTGATTCTGCGGAGCCTTGCCGGCTGACGGGTCAGACGTTGGGAGGCAACATAAATGCCGTGAAAAAGGAGGGTAGCTGGTATTCGCAGGTAACTGCCAGAGATAACCCTCGGCAAAGATAAAACTTAACTATCGAAATATCATCTGTCAAAGATAAATCTCATCTATTAATTCTGTAAACCTATTGTCCGTATATCACTAACAAGGGGAGGCCGCCAATTGTGAAATTCAGATTCGATTCATACTGTGCATAATAAAAGCTCATGGCCAGAGGTGTAATGTGGCAAAGCACCAAGATGCACTTCTCAGCCGTTGTCGAGAAAATCAACAGTTAAAAGAAGCCGTTGCGATGAAATACTCTCTACGATTAATAACTTTCTGCAGCGTCGTGGCGCAGCGGTAAGCGCTCGGGTGCTCGGGTTCGTAATCCGAAGGTCACCGGATTGAATCTCGCGCCATGCAAATTTTTTTTATTTTATTTTTTGTAATTCAAATATATACACACACACACACACACATATATATATATATATATATATATATATATATATATATATATATATATATATATATATATAAAATCCATCGTCCACTACCAATTGTCTTCTCCGATTTTTGCCGATATGATACGATACGCGTGGTATGCATCAAACCTGACGAACGATAGAACAATTTTTTCAGAATGTCAATCAGGTTTGTTTCCCAACAGATAATTTAAAAAACAATTGTTCTTGTAAAAACGCATCGTTTATCAGATGTGCTCGATGTCGTGCTGTTTTCTGCTTTCCATGTTTCTGTGATAACTATCACTCTGGTTCGTGCGATACTCCAGCTACTTCTGGTCACTAATTGTTAATTATGTGCGATTGTATACCGAACTTTTCAATAAATTGCATCCACTTGAATACTATTTGTGATATTGTGTTTTATTTCAAGTTTTATTTTTTCACGACAAACGACTTTCAACAACTTATTATATGCATAATTGGTGCAACTGATTGCCGGGAATTATTTTTATATATATATATATATATATATATATATATATATATATATATATGAATTACAAAAAAACAATTAATAAAAAAAAAGTTGCATGGCGCGAGATTCGATCCGGCGACGTTCGGTTTACGAACCCGAGCGCTTAACGCTGCGCCACGACAATGCAGAAAATTATTAATCGTAGAGAGTATTTCATCGCAACGGTTTCTTTTAACTGTCGATTTTCTCGACAACGGCTGAGAAGTGTATCTTGGTGCTTTGCCACATTACACCTCTGGCCATGAGCGTTTATTATGCGCAGTATGAATCGAATCTGAATTTCACAATTGGCGGCCTCCCCTTGTAGGTTTCATGGCTTATTTTTTTCTGTTAAAACTGTCCCTATGTTTACATAGTTTGATGACTTCGCTATATAGCCTTGGGTAATCTTTTGCCATTGTAGATGAAATATGGGTTTCGGAAAACCTCATTGTATCGTTTCCTGACTGCAGAATATGCTCTGCTACTGCTTATTTCCTCCTTCCCCTAGTCGACGACGACTTTAGCGTTCCTTTACGTGCGAACTCATGCTTCTCTTTGCAGTTTCAATGTAGATTTTATATACCCCGCCTGCAGATGGAGGCGGGCGATTATCCTTTACAGATCTGGTAGCTTGATGTACTTTCTTTGTTAGTCTAAACACTGTTCTGACCTTATGTTTCTGTAAAATTTGATCACTAACGTTTTTAATAAAGAGTGGAGAAACTGTATTCTTCCATCGTTTGCCATTCTAGTTCTTCAGACAACTGTTGCTTGCTCACAACTTTCTTTCCTGAATGTCCATTGTCCTGGAAAGCCTGCTTTAGGCATTTTAATTTAGTGTAAAGATATTCCGGTGTAAAAATCTGTTGGCTCTCTGGAAAAGACTTTCAATGACAACTCTCTGTTAATGTGACTGGTGATTGGAGCTTTTATGTAAATAGCTATCTAACTTTGCAAAAAACCTTTCTTCTCATTGATTTATCTCATAACCAAAATATTCGAGATGGAGATTCTGTTCTCATTTTCCGTTTCCTTGGAAAACTGGATTTTTTATTTCTACTACTTAGATAAAAATATTATTCTAATACTTTATTACATGTGACCAACCTACAATGTATCATGCACCAACCGATGCCAGATTCTGGATTCTTTGTATTTTCTAGAACTGATTATTACACATAAAAATTAGCACTCGCAGGACCCAATGAGTTATCCATCGTGTCGCAATCACATTGCTCAATGACACTGTCTAAGAAAGGCGACAGACTGTCTTTGACAAAATGAATTTAGAGTAGATTATTTACCTTTAGCTGCTGCATCTGCTGATTTGTATTTGCTTTTGAGATTGTCAGTACTCCAGACCCAAAAAACAGCATGCTGAGCAAGAAGCAAGTCACTTTTATTTCAGGGCAGATCTCACCTTGCACTCTTGTGCAAACAGTGTGTGGACAGTATTGTCAGATGTCGTGCTAGCAACTGCATTAATTTAAAGAGAACAGTGTCCTTAGTGTCAAACAATTATTTCCTTCCGAGTAGAGTAGTACTTTATTTTTATGGATATTCTTACTCTAACATTGCACTTGATATTACGCATCGTTCATAATATGTCCCGGTATTTATTTTTAGTTACATGGTTTCCATTGAGCGTTTTCTCTATTTCAGATTTTGTATTTCATGAAGTTTAAATTTTTATTTCACTACACTGTTCACATGCCCAAACAGGACAATCAACAGTCAGCTTTGCTCAGGAGTTGAATACCTTATCTAAAATACACGTTACACGAAGTTTCTGAAATTATCTATGTATTCAGTTTGCTCATATGCAGACAGTGTTTTGTAGAAAGCTTGCAAGCGTTTTGACTCAGATTATTTGCGAGTCCATTTCGCATCGTAACTTCGAATTACTCTGCATCTAAAGCCACAGAGGAACTTTAAAAGTCTTTGTGGGGTAGACTTTTCATATATATTGTAGACGTAAGAATTCGATTATTTATTGCCGAATTTCAAAAAAATGGTTCAAATGGCTCTGAACACTATGCGACTTAACTTCTGAGGTCATCAGTCGCCTAGAACTTAGAACTAATTAAACCTAACTAACCTAAGGACATCACACACATCCATGCCCGAGGCAGGATTCGAACCTGCGACCGTAGCGGTCGCTCGGTTCCCGACTGTAGCGCCTAGAACCGCACGGCCACTAAGGCCGGCTGCCGAATTTCGAGGGACTTTTGTGTCAGCTGTTGCGAGTTGCTGAAAGAACTACTGCTCCACCACAACAGAGCTGTGTTTTCAGTGAATAAATTAAGAGTGCTATTCAGAAAGTAGGGAACGATTTGGCATTAAAAAAAAACTATGTACAAGAAATGCATTTTATTATATTCAACTGAAAGAGCGACTGACATACTACTTTTCCACATAGTCACCAAACACATTGAGACACTTATCATAGCGGTGGACAAGCTTTGAGAAACCGTTGTCTTAAAATTGTTTCGCCTGAGACTTCAGCCAGTGAGTCACGCACGCCTGGAGTTCCGCGTCATCAAAGCGCTGCGTTGCAAGCCAGATCTTCATCTTGGGAAACAAGTGGAAGTCGCTTGGCGCAAGATCGGGGCTGTAGGGCGGATGAGGGAAAATTTTACATTTGAATAAATTAAGGAGTACTTTAGTACGGTTCGCCGTGTGAGGTCGAGCATTGTCGTGCAAAAACAAAACTTTGGACGTCAGCTTTCTTCGGCGTTGGTTCTGAACTTCTCTTCTAGGGCTGTGCAAAGTTTGACAGTGCAGGGCAGAATTTATGATTGCTCCAAGTTCGAGAAAATCAATTAAGCACACCATGCCTATCCCAAAACACTGTCGCCATCAACTTCCTTGCTGACAAGGTTTGCAAACATTTCCTTGGTTTTTGGGCGGACCTTGTGTGCCCCCACTCCATGGACTGTAATTTTGTCTCGATCCAGTAATGAATCCCCATGTTTGTGGTAGGCCTCCATAAATGTCAACATTGCCCCCATTCGCTGCTCTTTATGGTGCTCCGTAAGCATTTTGGGCACCCATCGTGCACAAAATTTCTAGTAGCCTGGGTTTTGAGTGACAATTTCAAACAAAAAAGTCCGTGAAATTTGTGGAAAAGAAAGCTAAAGCTCCATTATTGTGAAGCGACGGTTTTCATGAATCGCTTCATCAACTTTAGCGACAAGATCGTCAGTCACAATGTTCGGGTGTCCACTCTTCTCTTCATCATGTTCGTTGGCTCGGCCATTTTTAAACCGAATGCACCATTTCCGGACGGAACATACACTCATTACGTGGTTTCTCTACACTTAGCACAGTTCACGATAAATTTCTATAGGTTTTAGGTTTTTTGCCAACAAAAACCGTATCACAGACCGCACCTCGCAACTGGCGGGATTTTCGATTACAGCGCACATTTCAAATTGGAATATCGAAATTCGGATGGATGCCGACTGAGCTGCCGAGCACGCACATACCAAAATATACGCGATCAGCGAGCGCCTAGCGGCGTCAGACGGAAACTTTCCGTACTTTGTGAACAGCCTTCGTATTTAAAAGTAATTCCTTGAGTCACCTACATCATCTGTCAAAATTAAGTCCAGCAACGCCCATTTATTCACATTTCAGCTGCCAAATCTGCAAAGAACAATATAAACTTGTCATTCTTTAAAAATTGGGAATGTTTTACATCGGTGTGTTATCGATCTCTGATGATCCTAAATCAGTTCTCGTAAATTCGACTGTGCACTTATATTCCCCTATCAAGGCACGTTTATTAAACAAGATACTTAGATAGTAAGTCTAATGCTCACGCATTGTGGGTTGAAACCGAAGAAAGACGAAAATAGCCGGCCGTGGTGGCCGAGCGGTTCTAGGCGCTACAGTCTGGAACCGCGCGACCGTTACGGTCGCAGATTCGAATCCTGCCTCGGGCATGGATGTGTGTGATGTCCTTAAGTTAGTTAGGTTTAAGTAGTTATAAGTTCTAGGGGACTGATAACCTTAGAAGTTAAGTCCCATAGTGCTCAGAGCCATTTGAACCATTTTGAAAGACGAAAATAAATAGGAGTAGAAGAAATGAGATTATTGATAGACTTAAAATCAAATGAAGGAATTCTGCTACTTTGGAAGAAAGAAGGACATAAGAAGGCAGACTATCCCAAGTAAAGAAGACACTCCTGGCCAAGGGAAGTGGGCGGGGTGTGGCCCACTCGTCAGTGGGAGAGTGCGCCACTGTTAGCATACTGGGCCACACCTCGCCTCGCTTCTGCTTGGCCGGCGGAGCCACCAATGGTTGCACGGGAAACGACCTGCCTCTGGAAGCAAGTTGCTGGTTCTTCCGTAAGTTAGAACTGCTTTCCAAGGAATAATCAAATCAATTTATTTTTTATAACCTGTTTTACAATTCTATATATTTTAAAGTATTGTTTGACCACGTTTTAGTTCATAGGACACACTTTTTTATTTATTAGATGCACATAATTGTAACTGCACCTTTTTACTAACATCAAATGTATTTAATGTAGTGTCGGCAGACTTGCCAACACTAAGCACACTAATTGAAAGAGGCGGCCAAGATGCACGCGCTAACTCACGAAGGATGGAGTGAGGTCTGAAACAGGATACGTAATGAATGTTATAAAGAAAAGTACGTAGCTTCTTGAATACTTAACTTTAATCCATCCTTTGTATACATCGTTCTTGATGAGACATCTGGAGATTGTGGCGATACAAGTGAGACTCTTTAGATACAAGCTATCTAAGGCTAATGGCGCCTTGCTAGGTCGTAGCCATGGACTTAGCTGAAGGCTATTCTGTCTCTCGGCAAATGAGAGAAAGGCTTCGTCAGTGTAGTCGCTAGCAACGTCGTCGTACAACTGGGGCGAGTGCTAGTACGTCTCTCGAGACCTGCCGTGTGGTGGCGCTCGGTCTGATCACTGACAGTGGCGACACGCGGGTCCGACATGTACTAATGGACCGCGGCCGATTTAAGCTACCACCTAGCAAGTGTGGTGTCTGGCGGTGACACCACATTTAATACTAAAGTTCATGCGATATTTGTCCTCATCTCGTTGTTTAACAAGGTCTTCGAATCCATCATCTCCTTACACTCAATCAATACCTGAAACAAACACCACTTCTTCCCATTAACCAATGTGGCTTTCATCCCAACTTTTCCTCTGATGACCAGCTCATGCACTTCATCCATCTGCTATCCTCCTAATTCAACATCACTAAATCCGCTCTTTTTGTCTCCATGGACCTAGAGAAAGCCTACGACCATGCATGTCATTCCGCTCTCCGCCTTAAACTACGGACTTACGCTCTTCCAGTTAACTATGTCCACCTTATTGCAACCTTCCCTTCTAATCGTCCATCCTTTGTCACCATTAACGATTCTAATTCCTTTACCTTCCATCACACTGCAGATTTACTCCAAGGCACTGTCCTCTCTCCACTCCTTTATCTCTTCTACATTGCTGTCAGGCCCAAATCACCGCCACCATTCCACCTCCGCTGATGACACTTCTCTCCTTGCCCTCCACGCAAAACTCCAGAAATCCCAAAGATCCCTCCAAATCTACTTCAGTTAGTTTACTTCCTGGTGCAACCGATGGTTCCTAAAGATCAGCCCTCCAACGATCTAACAGAAAAGTCACAGTAGACTGAAACTAGTAAAAATACTGACAGGCTGAACTTGTGGATTACACCTTTCCGCTAATCGCTACATCCACAAAACCTTGATCTGATCCATCCTTTCCTCTGCTAATGATCCACAGATATGCCCCCAACCATAGTTCTGTGAAGCCCTCCAAATCCTGGAACGCTCAAGCATTCTACCTTGCTTTCAATTCCATTATCGCGTTATATTTCCCACATCGATCGTCTACCATCTCATCAAATTTCCATCCCTCCTCACCCACATCGAACACCACATATCCTACACTATCTGCGAACTGAATTGCAATAACCCTACTATTTACCCTCTGATCACCAAGCCCAGTACGATGCGACGTCTTTACAAATACATCCCACTGTCCCGCCATCTACACACACTCCATATCTTACCCCAATGCTACTTCAACAAACTCCCTCTCTCTCAAAAACAGATCCGCCCCAATATTCAACCATCCTATCAATTATAACTTTTCCCCACCTATCCCAGTCCGCAGAAGGCTCCTCTCTCATTTTACCACTCCATATCTCCCTGTTCCTTGCCTCTTGATACCACTACCCTAACCACAGAACAAAAAACTCCTCACCCTCTGGCTTCCCACTTTCCGATTTCCCACTAACCACTGCATAGTTTCTTACCTGTAAGACATCTATATTTTCTTTACCCACCCCTTTCAATCCTATAGAACATATCCTCTCCTCCCCAAATCCTTTACTTCCAGGGCAGGTCCCCCATTTTCTAAATAAAAGTGCCTGTTCTTAGAAGAATTTCATCTTACTTCCATGTGATTTTAAAATGTATGTATTTTTGCCTTTTACCTTTTAGTGCTCTGATTTTAATTTTAAAAATAAGGTAACAATTTCAATGTTTTTTATGTGAACGCCAGCAAATTGATCCTATTTATGACTTTGAAAAGCGAAACGTTTTACTGCTGACAGCCTACACCCTTCCCCTATCCCACCCACATGGGGAGAGGAGGATGAAATAACAAAAAGTTGAGTCAATATTAGTAACACATTCAGTGAGTACTTGAAGCCAAGTTTAGGTGAATAGCATATGAACCAATCGTCCCCATGTGAAAGGTTAATGACATGACTGTGCAACTACACTCATTTAAATTGTCTTCTTATTTGTCTGTGTATTTGTAGTTTAAAGAATGTAGCTTTTTGTACACAAAGGGGAAGGGAAAAGATAAAATCAAAGTAAAATTTGAAGGCGACGTCATTCACACTAGTGCCGTCAGTTTTGAATTGACGTGTCAGTTAGGTAAGGTGGCTAATATTAACACTGAACCTTATTTCGCAGCTTCAGAGATTTTGGTGAGTGAACTTTTTAAAAATATTTTTTTAACTTTTTGATTTTTCGAGCTTGATGTTGAATAACAGAAGATTGTCATTTCTTATATTCCTTTCTTCCTAACGGCGAATATACACTCCTGGAAATGGAAAAAAGAACACATTGACACCGGTGTGTCAGACCCACCATACTTGCTCCGGACACTGCGAGAGGGCTGTACAAGCAATGATCACACGCACGGCACAGCGGACACACCAGGAACCGCGGTGTTGGCCGTCGAATGGCGCTAGCTGCGCAGCATTTGTGCACCGCCGCCGTCAGTGTCAGCCAGTTTGCCGTGGCATACGGAGCTCCATCGCAGTCTTTAACACTGGTAGCATGCCGCGACAGCGTGGACGTAACCGTATGTGCAGTTGACGGACTTTGAGCGAGGGCGTATAGTGGGCATGCGGGAGGCCGGGTGGACGTACCGCCGAATTGCTCAACACGTGGGGCGTGAGGTCTCCACAGTACATCGATGTTGTCGCCAGTGGTCGGCGGAAGGTGCACGTGCCCGTCGACCTGGGACCGGACCGCAGCGACGCACGGATGCACGCCAAAACCGTAGGATCCTACGCAGTGCCGTAGGGGACCGCACCGCCACTTCCCAGCAAATTAGGGACACTGTTGCTCCTGGGGTATCGGCGAGGACCATTCGCAACCGTCTCCATGAAGCTGGGCTACGGTCCCGCACACCGTTAGGCCGTCTTCCGCTCACCCCCCAACATCGTGCAGCCCGCCTCCAGTGGTGTCGCGACAGGCGTGAATGGAGGGACGAATGGAGACGTGTCGTCTTCAGCGACGAGAGTCGCTTCTGCCTTGGTGCCAATGATGGTCGTATGCGTGTTTGGCGCCGTGCAGGTGAGCGCCACAATCAGGACTGCATACGACCGAGGCACACAGGGCCAACACCCGGCATCATGGTGTGGGGAGCGATCTCCTACACTGGCCGTACACCACTGGTGATCGTCGAGGCGACACTGAATAGTGCACGGTACATCCAAACCGTCATCGAACCCATCGTTCTACCATTCCTAGACCGGCAAGGGAACGTGCTGTTCCAACAGGACAATGCACGTCCGTATGTATCCCGTGCCACCCAACGTGCTCTAGAAGGTGTAAGTCAACTACCCTGGCCAGCAAGATCTCCGGATCTGTCCCCCATTGAGCATGTTTGGGACTGGATGAAGCGTCGTCTCACGCGGTCTGCACGTCCAGCACGAACGCTGGTCCAACTGAGGCCCCAGGTGGAAATTGCATGGCAAGCCGTTCCAAAGGACTACATCCAGCACCTCTACGATCGTCTCCATGGGAGAATAGCAGCCTGCATTGCTGCGAAAGGTGGATATACACTGTACTAGTGCCGACATTGTGCATGCTCTGTTGCCTGTGTCTATGTGCCTGTGGTTCTGTCAGTGTGATCATGTGATGTATCTGACCCCAGGAATGTGGCAATAAAGTTTCCCCTTCCTGGGACAATGAATTCACGGTGTTCTTATTTCAATTTCCAGGAGTGTATGATAATGGAAGTAACCGAATAGTCGCAATAAATAACGAAATTATACACTCCTGGAAATGGAAAAAAGAACACATTGACACCGGTGTGTCAGACCCACCATACTTGCTCCGGACACTGCGAGAGGGCTGTACAAGCAATGATCACACGCACGGCACAGCGGACACACCAGGAACCGCGGTGTTGGCCGTCGAATGGCGCTAGCTGCGCAGCATTTGTGCACCGCCGCCGTCAGTGTCAGCCAGTTTGCCGTGGCATACGGAGCTCCATCGCAGTCTTTAACACTGGTAGCATGCCGCGACAGCGTGGACGTGAACCGTATGTGCAGTTGACGGACTTTGAGCGTGGGCGTATAGTGGGCATGCGGGAGGCCGGGTGGACGTACCGCCGAATTGCTCAACACGTGGGGCGTGAGGTCTCCACAGTACATCGATGTTGTCGCCAGTGGTCGGCGGAAGGTGCACGTGCCCGTCGACCTGGGACCGGACCGTAGCGACGCACGGATGCACGCCAAGACCGTAGGATCCTACGCAGTGCGGTAGGGGACCGCACCGCCACTTCCCAGCAAATTAGGGACACTGTTGCTCCTGGGGTATCGGCGAGGACCATTCGCAACCGTCTCCATGAAGCTGGGCTACGGTCCCGCACACCGTTAGGCCGTCTTCCGCTCACGCCCCAACATCGTGCAGCCCGCCTCCAGTGGTGTCGCGACAGGCGTGAATGGAGGGACGAATGGAGACGTGTCGTCTTCAGCGATGAGAGTCGCTTCTGCCTTGGTGCCAATGATGGTCGTATGCGTGTTTGGCGCCGTGCAGGTGAGCGCCACAATCAGGACTGCATACGACCGAGGCACACAGGGCCAACACCCGGCATCATGGTGTGGGGAGCGATCTCCTACACTGGCCGTACACCACTGGTGATCGTCGAGGGGACACTGAATAGTGCACGGTACATCCAAACCGTCATCGAACCCATCGTTCTACCATTCCTAGACCGGCAAGGGAACTTGCTGTTCCAACAGGACAATGCACGTCCGCATGTATCCCGTGCCACCCAACGTGCTCTAGAAGGTGTAAGTCAACTACCCTGGCCAGCAAGATCTCCGGATCTGTCCCCCATTGAGCATGTTTGGGACTGGATGAAGCGTCGTCTCACGCGGTCTGCACGTCCAGCACGAACGCTGGTCCAACTGAGGCGCCAGGTGGAAATGGCATGGCAAGCCGTTCCAACAGGACTACATCCAGCATCTCTACGATCGTCTCCATGGAAGAATAGCAGCCTGCATTGCTGCGAAAGGTGGATATACGCTGTACTAGTGCCGACATTGTGCATGTTCTGTTGCCTGTGTCTATGTGCCTGTGGTTCTGTCAGTGTGATCATGTGATGTATCTGACCCCAGGAATGTGTCAATAAAGTTTCCCCTTCCTGGCACAATGAATTCACGGTGTTCTTATTTCAATTTCCAGGAGTGTATTTCCCGACTTAGGTGGTTTTGTCACAAAATGTTCGTGATGATCAAGGACTCGTATCGGATATTTGTATCCTTTATTAAAAAGAGTTCATGAATAATCATATGATAATTAAGATTATTGTAACCTACTAGAAACAATGTCGGCACTGTATAGAGATACACGAACAGGCCGACAGCCTGACTAGCTCTGTATAGAGCAACGTGGATTGGGGATTCTCTAGCGGAACGTTAGTGTCTCCGACCACAGTCGTGTTGTTCCAGCCATTTTCCTGTTGACTCGTAACATATCATTCTTCGTAAGTTTATTAAAACTAGTGAAAATTCATGTTAGACGACTCACATAATCTGTCTCTCTTTGAAGGAGGTAACCTCATAATTGCTTCTTACCATGTACACTTATAACTTAACAATAAAAATGCTGAAACGTGACTGGAACTACACTACTGGCCATTAAAATTGCTACACCACGAACATGATGTGCTACAGACGCGAAATTTAACCATCAGGAAGAAGATGCTGTGATATGCAAATGATAGTTTTTCAGAGCGTTCACACAAGGTTGGCGCCGGTGGCGACACCTACAACGTGCTGACGTGAGGAAGGTTACCAACCGATTTCTCATACAAAAACAGCAGTTGACCGGCGTTGCCTGGTGAAACGTTGTTGTGATGCCTCGTGTAAGGAGGAGAAATGTGTGCCATCACGTTTCCGACTTTGATAAAGGTCGGATTGTAGCCTATCGCGATTGCGGTTTATCGTATCGCGACATTGCTGCTCGCGTTGGACGAGATCCAATAACTGTTCGCAGAATAAGGAATCGGTGGGTTCAGGAGGGTAATACGGAGAGCTGTGCTGGATACCAACGGCCTCGTATCACTAGCAGTCGAGATCAAAGACATCTTATCCACATGGCTGTAACGGATCGTGCAGCCACGCCTCATCCCTGAGTCAACAGATGGGGATGTTTGCAAGACAACAACCATCTGCACGAACAGTTCGACGACGTTTGCAGCAGCAAGGACTATCAGCTCGGTGACCATGGCTGCGGTTACCCTTGACGCTGCATCACAGATAGGAGCGCCTGCGATGATGTACTCAACGACGAACCTGGGTGCACGAATGGCAAAACGTCATTTTGTCCAAGCTCTGTTTGACTCAATGCGCAGGCGTATCAAGGCCGTTATTACGGCCAGAGGTGGTTCTTCTGGGTACTGATTTCTCAGGAGCTATGAATCCAGGTTTTGTTTACAGCATCACGATGGTCACATCCGTGTTTGGCGACATCGCGATGAACGTACATTGGAAGCGTGTATTCGTCATCGACATACTGGCGTATCACCCGGCGTGATGGTATGGGGTGCCATTGGTTACACGTCTCGGTCACCCCTTGTTCGCATTGACGGCACTCTGAACAGTGGACGTTACATTTCAGATGTGTTACGACCCGTGCCTCTACCCTTCATTCGATCCCTGCGAAACTCTACATTTCAGCAGGATAATGCACGACCGCATGTTGCAGATCCTGTACGGGCCTTTCTGGATACAGAAAATGTTCGACTGCTGCCCTGGCCAGCACATTCTCCAGATCTCTCACCAATTCAAAACGTCTGTTCAATGGTGGCCGAGCAACTGGCTCGTCACAATACGCCAGTCACCACTCATGATGAACTGTGGTATCGGGTTGAAGCTGCATGGGCAGCTGCACCTGTACACGCCATCCAAGCTCTGTTTTACTCAATGCCCAGGCGTATCAAGGCCGTTATTACGGCCAGAGGTGGTTGTTCTGTGTACTGATTTCTCAGGATCTATTCACCCAAATTGCGTGAACATGTAATCACATCAGTTCTAGTATAATATATTTGTCTAATGAATACCCGTTTATCATCTGCATTTCTTCTTGGTGTAGCAATTTTAATGACCAGTAGTGTAAAATCCCCTCCGAAGTCAAGGCTTCTGCTGTAGCCATACTCAACTTATCAATGGGAGACAAATAAACAATGAGATGTTTATCCCACCATATGATCCAGTATTATTTCTCACGAGGTTAGTGAACAGCTGCTCTTCAATCATCGCTTTCGTTCGCACTGCTTCTGAATAGCGTGCCAGAGACCCTGTTTCTGGTCAGCGGATCTAATTGACGCAAACGGCTAATTAGTGAACGTTAGAGGGTTTCCACTGTCTGAAAGCGTCCAGGCGTCTATGCGTAACTTTGCAACGCCAGAAGTGGTGTGATCATCGTGACAGAATAGCGAAGTACATAGTTGCACGGACCTTTTTTTGCATGCGACCGCAAGGAAACGCAGCAAAAAACTTGCTCCGTTACATAATGGGCAGCAGCTGGAGGAGTTCCACCGGCAAACAATTCTTCGGGGGCCCTGTGGGCGGCGGCTACCAACTTTCCGCGAGCGGAGGGAAGTTGCGTCCGGCGAGGCGGCGGCGCGGCGCGGCGTGGACCCGGTGGCCGCTGCCGCCGCCGATGCGGCGTCTATTATTCAGGCAGCAGCCGGCTGGCCGTTCCCGCCCCACCAAAGGAACCCGCCGGGCGCATTGTTCGGCCGAGGACGCTCGCTGCTGGCCCGCACCCTCACAAACCTGCCACCGCTACTCTTTCGGAACCATTATTTCAAGTAATCTTCAGATACTTGAGAGACAAATGGCTCTCAGCCAGACACGTAATTTACCGTAAGCGATAAACTATTCTTAAAGTCAGGCAACGAAATCCTTTTCTTATTATAGCTTAACACTGCTGTTAATAGACTCCAATAGTTACTCTTATACACTACTGGCCATTAAAATTGCTACACCAAGAAGAAATGCAGATGATAAACGGGTATTCATTGCACAAATAAATTATACTAGAACTGACATGTGATTACATTTTCACGCAGTTTGGGTGCGTAAATCCTGAGAAATCAGAACCCAAAACAACCACCTCTAGCCGTAATAACGGCCTTGATACGCCTGGGCGTTGAGTCAAACAGAGCTTGGATAGCGTGTACTGGTACAGCTGTCCATGCAGCTTCAACACGATACCACTGTCCAACAAAAGTAGTGACTGGCGTATTGTGACGAGCCAGTTGCTCGGCCACCATGACCAGACGTTTTCAATTGCCGAGAGATCTGGAGAATGTGCTGGCCAGGGCAGTAGTCAAACATTTTCTGTATCCGGAAACGCTGAAATGTAGGGTTTCGCAGGGATCGAATGAAGGGTAGAGGCACGGGTCGTAACAAATGGCTCTGAGCACTATGGGACTCAACTGCTGAGGTCATTAGTCCCGGGCCGTAACACATCTGAAATGTAACGACCACTGTTCAAACTGCCGTCAATGCGAACAAGAGGTGACCGAGACGTGTAACCAATGGCACCCAATACCTTCACGCCGGGTGACACGACAGTATGGCGATGACGAATACACGCTTCCAATGTGCGTTCACCGCCATGTTGCCTAACACGGATGCGACCATCGTGATACTGTAAACAGAACCTGGATTCATCCGAAAAAACGCCGTTTGCCATTCGTGCACACAGGTACGTCGTTGAGTACACCATCGCAGGCGCTCCTGTCTGTGATGCAGCGTCAAGTGTAACAGCAGCCATGGTCTCCGAGCTGATAGTCCATGCTGCTGCAAACGTCGTCGAACTGTTCGTGCAGATAGTTGTTGTCTTGCAAACGTACCCTTCTATTGACTCAGGGATCGAGACGTGGCTGCACGATCCGTTACAGCCATGCGGATACGGTGCCTGTCATCTCGACTGCTGGTGATACAAGGCCGTTGGGATCCAGCACGGCATTCCGTATTACCCTCCTGAACCCACCGATCCCATATTCTGCTAACAGTCATAGGATCTCGACCAACGCGAGCAGCAATGTCGCGATACGATAAACCGCAATCGCGATAGGCTACAATCCGACCTTTATCAAAGTCGGAAACGTGATGGTACACATTTCTCCTTCTTACACGAGGCATCACAACAGCGTTTCACCAGGCAACGCCGGTCAACTGCTGTTTGTGTATGAGAAATCGGTTGGAAACTTTCCTCGTGTCAGCATGTTGTAGGTGTCGCCACCGGCGCCAACGTTGTGTGAATGCTCTGAAAAGCTAATCATTTGCATATCACAGCATCTTCTCTCTGTCCGTTAAATTTCGCGTCTGTAGCACGGCCGGCCGGTGTGGCCGTGAAGTCGTGAAGTTTAAGGCGCTTCAGTCTGCAACCGTGTGTCCGCTACGGTCGCAGGTTCGAATCCTGCCTCGGGCATGGATGTGTGTGATGTCCTTAGGTTAGTTAGGTTTAAGAAGTTCTAAGTTCTAGGGGACTGATGACCACATATGTTAAGTCCCATAGTACTCAGAGCTATTCTGTAGCACGTCATTTTAATGGCCAGTAGTCTATATTTGATTGATGAAAGTTTCTCTACTGTCTGTATTTCGGTTTTTATTTCCGATATACGGAATGATTTTGCTGATAAAGGAAAACCGGCTCGAAATTATTCCTAAGAGGATAAGGAGCAAAAACATCAAACGCGCTGTTGGGATTTTCTAACTGAATTTTGCTATGTATTCAGCCCAGACATGCACGGTATAAGCGAACTTATTTCTACTACAAACTAAACGCCGTCCGAACAGATCCTGAACTCCCAACGGTACTGACCGACCGCCATGTCACTGATACGGATATGGACAGCCATGTTGTCAGCACACCGCTCTCACGGCCCTCGCCAGTTTTCGTGGCCTGAGCCGCTACTGCTCAGTCAAGCAGCTCCTTGACTGTCCTCACGAGGGCTGAGTGCTCCCCGCTTGCCGACGGCGCTCGGCAGTCGCGGACGTTCATCCATCCAAGTGCCAACCGAGCCCGACAGCGCTTAACATCGGCGATCTGACGGGAGATGACGTCACCACCGGGGTCACTGCCCACAGCTTTGGTCTAGTGGCTAGCGTTGCTGCCTCTGGACAACGGGGTCCCGCGTTCGATTGCCGGCAGGGTTGGGGATTTTCTCTGCTGAGTGTTTGGGTTGTCTTCATCATCATCGTCATCATTCGTGATACGGACTAGTTTGGACTGTGTAAAAGAATTGTACTGTGTAATGGGCGTTAATGACCGCGCAGTTGAGCGCCCTGCAAACCAAACACCATCCTCATCACTTCGGTAAGGCCGTTAGCTTGCTTTTACTATAGATAATTAAAATGTATGGCAGTATGCATTCTAAATTTACTACTTAAACACTTGCTCGACAGGGCAGCATTAGAACAAAAATTTGGTAACACAATAACGAATAATATTTATTAAGAGCTCCAAGATGCTACTCCGGGTGGGTGTAAAATGAATGTGCGCAACGGAAAACACTGAATGCAAGAATGATGATTTGGCCCTGTCTGACTACCCCCTGAAACTGATCTTAGGAAAAATCATGAAAAGTTCAATTTTTACTTTTTTGCGTTTTCTAAATCTGCAGACTATTACCTTTTAATAGATATATAATTTATTCAATTCCGAAGACTACAACTATTTTTAAATTTTTTTTTGAAATGTGTTCTACATGGGCGTGACCCACTGTGGGGCTGTTAAACTGCTGTCAAATGGTGTTATTATTAACGTCCGTGTTCATCAGGTACATTTTAGTGATGTGCGATCAAGTATGTGTTGTGGCTAACCTGTGATGGTTCAATATATATCGCTAGTGTGATTGTCGATTGTTTCATGTTTATTTACTCTGTCGTTATCTCGAAAATATTCGTAATTAATTCTGTTTCTTGAGTCTCTGTTTTGTTGAAGTATAATAATGAGTAAAAGTAAAGTTATTAGAAATCCTCTGAAGGCTTTTAAGAAAAGGAGAAATGTTGGAAAGCCAAAGGTATGTGTTATTACTGTAAACAATGAAGACGATGAAAATCCCCAACATAGCTTGTGTCCCAAAGAAGAAGACAGTTGGTGTAAATATAACAAAGGATTGCTAACTGGTGAAGTGTACACTCATAAGCATAGTCTGCCTCATGCAATAATGGAGATGATAAAACCTATTTTCAGAGACTTAGCAGCACCTGAACTGTTGAAAAAGTGTATTCATGGAAAAACTCAAAACCCCAATGAAAGTGTAAATAGTGTTATATGGTCGAGAATCCCCAAGACTGTATTTGTTGGAATAGAAACACTTCACTTTGGTGTGTATGATGCTGTTGCGACTTTCAATGATGGCAACATTGTAAGGTGCAAGGTATTTAGAAATATGGGAATGAAGATAGGTTCTAACATGGTACGAGCGATGCTTGCTTTAGACAAGGAACGCCTTCGGGCTGCAGACAGGGCTGTAAAGAGTCTAGAAATACAAGCAAGAGTAAACAGGAGGAGGAACAAGAGGAAGCTGGAGGAGGAGTTTGCAGAGGATGAAGATAATCCATCCTATGGACCTGGAATGCACTAAAAAGTTAATCCAATCTTTGTCGCTCGATTCCCAAAACTTTTATTTTCTCATACTAATTACATGTTTTCTAAGGATCTTCCAAACATATTTGTTTGAAACTTTCAGTAAATGTTACACAGTACCTTCTGCATAATTTAACACAGCCTTTTTCCAAAAAACTGTATATTTTTGAATATATAAATAAAAAATTGCAAAAAAATGTTGTGAATTTTCATTACAATTGAAAAAAAATCATCTTTAATAACTGAACTAAAATTTTGTAAAATCCCTGTGTTAATTTGTAGCCCATATTCCAATAAATAATCTGTAAAAAGTTCAACTTCCTACCTCAAATCCTTTGTGAGGAAAGATGTAATTTATAAGCGTTATTTTAACATTGCAAGTATAGGGCGTTCCGGAGACCCTTAATAGTGATATTATCTCCTCCTTCTTGCTCTTTAACATATAAACATAAATGAATGATCAAGGGAACTTGTAACTACAAAATGATAAATGCTGTTTCTGCTTATACACTTCTTGTAGATTAAAACCCCTTTATATATTACAAGTGCTCATATATCAATGTCCAATGGACATAAAGAGACAAAAATGAACTTTCTGACTAGTATTAGTGATCAATTGCCCAAATCTGGCCCTTCTTATGGCTACGCAATCTAATATAAATAACGCGAGATGACTTACATCATCTACGTACCAAACACTAGAAGACACTACTTTTCAAATATAATCTACAGTGGTGTGTAACCTCAGCGGAAATAAAAGTTACGTGATCACCGCTCTTTAGCTTTATAGCCCTAATAAGCCGAAGCAATTAGCAATATCGCTACACGTACTGCGTCCGGTGCGTCGGAGTGATGGATCTCGTACACGTCTGTGACGATGGAAGAACTCCAGCCACAAAACATAAAAAAAAACTCATGCAAACACTAGGATGGCAGAAGACGGTCCTCTGACTAGTATAAGCTAATATTGTGTTCTCCTTTATGTGTTCTGCAGACGAGAAACGCGAACTCCCAGCCACAAGGACGGAGTTCAGATAATGTCTCAAAGTGAGTACAGGCAGAAGAAGTGTTCTCAATCACTGAACGCTGCGTACTCAACGACAACTCCCTACCCAGAGGCGAAGTCCAGAATCGTGTAAGTTCGCCACAGTACAGTGCCTAACCGTTCTAACTATAAAATCTTCTGAGAGCAAAGACAGCAAGTCCGTCTGTACCAACAAAAGCTGATACTGAGCGACTGTCAGACACAGGCGCTCAAAACGGAAGACCTCTTTCTGTCCACCGCTGGTTTCCCAGCAAAGTTCGGCTCCCCTAACTGCAGAAGGCGAATCATATTCTCGAAACCAAGGAATATTCTCCCTCTACAGATTCTTCCGAACGTCGACCAACCGTATTTTAGTCTTTTGTTGTCCAGCGCGGAAAGTTTGCGAGGAAATACCTATCCCCGTTAATTAGTAATACATACAACGCTATGCATCTCAGAGTAAAAATCCTTGGAAATAACCCACCCTGCATGATTTCCGAGGTAACGCTTCCTCGTTCCTCTCTGCTGCGTCCAAGATTTTCAGAGTTTCCGAAGTATTATCCGGTTATCTTTCCGTGCCCGCTACAATACCCGCCGGCCGCCTTGTATTGTGCTTCAGCGCTCAGGTGCCCCGACCTTCCGTCTTGGCTACTTCCTGTGTCAAGCAGGACCAACACACCTGTGTGGGCTTTTTCACCTAGGGCTTGAGCTACGCCTGCCATTTCATTTCCACTGGCGTTCCAACCTCTACTAGTATAGGCAATCATTCATTACACCGTTTTGATAATAAAGACACTCCGTCACCTTTCACGCATTAAGCGTTAACAACTGTTTACAAGTTGTACGTGGCAATGTCAGTCTTCTTTAAATATTCATATACGATGTACAACCTATCAAATGATACCTAGTTCCGATTGTAAATCACGGCAAAGTATGTAGATGAGTGCTTGTAAAGTACGAAATTATAGCCACCTTACAGATTTATGATACAAAGTTTACTTAACTTTGGTAACAGTTTCATGTGTGGTACTTGATGTCCTAGACCAAATACAATGAAATCTAAATAGCTTTGCTCTCTCTTGACACTCTGCGATATAGCCACTGTGAATGAAAGTACTTATTCACACACTCGTTTGACTACTTGAATAATGGCAATTGATACCAAGAACCAAGTGCAATCTGTTATCAACATACGCGCCACAGTAACAAAGACCATTGGTGGGCTTGTTACTGGATGTTACGGAATCCAGTTGATTTTGGCCACGCTGCATTCGGTTTGGTTCGTTGCACATTCTGTTTTAACGTGTTTAATAAGTTGTACTGTTTCGATTTGAAGATTCCGTTGGTCTTTGTCATTGTGGTTCGTACGTTGATGGCAAATTACCCTTGGGGCCTAAAGATAACGCTTTTTCAGTGTCGAAACTGGTAGCATGTTTCGAGTAAACGACATTGGATTACAATACTTCTGCTACGTGCAGTTATCATTCCTGAAGTGCTTGCCGACCATAGTGGCCGAGCGGTTCTAGGCGCTACATTCTGGAACCGCACGACCGCTACGGTCGCAGGTTTGAATCCTGCCTCGGGCATGGATGTGTGTGATGTCCTTAGGTTAGTTAGTTTTAAGTAGTTCTAAGCTCTAGGGGACTGATGACCTCAGAAGTTAAGTCCCATAGCGCTCAGAGCCATTTGAACCAATTTGAACCTGAAGTGCTTCGTGTCCAGCTGCTGTGCCACTGTCTACGATGGATTACCAGAGAATCGTTTGACTATCCTAGTTCTCCGCAAATACCGACTGCTAAGTCGGAATTGTCGTCATCTGAACTGGACTGGCAGTACGGTGCTCTGTAGCGTAATGCAGGACTGAACTGAATCGGCTACAGAACTGAATTGTAGTGTCCACGACACGTTGTCTTTTCTGACAGTCGGTGGAGGGATCTCCACTTCCGCCAGTACTAAGCACAAGTGGAGTAGTCCCCGGCTGACACCGCAATCTTTCACGGATTGCAGCACTATTGGTGGACCCGCTGATGAACGTGATGGCGGAAGCAAAAAGTGGTCCCAAACAGGGAGCACCACGGGGAGGCTTCTGCTCAGATCTGAAAGGTGTCAAGTGAGTAGTTGTTCCTGTGCGGTAGTGGTCTGTCGCAGCATTGTTGTATACTTCTTTAACCATGCACACAACAAGAACAGATGGCTGGAAATGTGTTTCGAGAGGGGTAAACCCATTTGAAGCTGAAGATAAGAGTTCTTCGACAGTGTAGGTTTCAATGACTGAAAGACGACATGAGAAGACTGCAGTCAAGTGAGAATCTTCTGTTCGTACTACTGTTTTAGTGGTATAGTGGCATCAAATAATCATCACCCGTTCAGCCTCAATATTTGCTTGGGAATTACTGACGGCAGCCTTGTGTGACCGCAGCGCCTCACATGTGGGGCGTATCTGTACTATCTGAGGGTGGCTCTGCGTCTCCTGCTGAAAGGGATGTCCCTGGTAGTACAAGAGTAATGTCGAAACTACTTGATGGTTCAAATGGTTCAAATGGCTCTGAGGACTATGCGACTCAACTGCTATGGTCATCAGTCCCCTAGAACTTAGAACTACTTAAACCTAACTAACCTAAGGACATCACTCACACCCATGCCCGAGGCAGGATTCGAACCTGCGACCGTAGCAGCAGCGCGGCTCCGGACTGCAGCGCCTAGAACCGCACGGCCACCGCGGCCGGCCTACTTGATGGTGCTCCAAATCACTTCCACATTTCGGTGTGGAGAGATTTCGACATATATCCCGACCATACACTGAGACTGAACATATGCTGTTGGTCTGCAGCCGCCAAACATTAAACATTGGTGCCTGGTGTTCTCATGTGTGCATTCAATCTTTGAAACCTACACGATCTAAGATCTTATCACCATCTTCAAGTTGGTGAATCTCCCTTGCAAGGCTTCCTGGCCATATGTCTTCGTTTCTGTTCCTCATCATTTCAGTGATCATTTTCTGCAGTTTGTGCCCATTTAGCAAAATCAAACTGTATATTCCGTAGCAGAAGTTCAGTCACCAAGGGTACCAAGGCTAATTTGAGGCTTTTTGTCATACATGGGAAGTAGTCAAACCTGAGGAAAGTTATATCAATGTATAAACTGTAAAACGTATGGGGGCACGTAAAACATAGCTACAGCGCTACATACTGCAGAATCTGCTTCGCTGGTGATCCGAGGTGAAATTATTGTAAGTTGTTTGCTTTTCATTACAGAAATACTGTTAAACTGAAGCATCAAAACAGTGAAAATAGATATCCTACAGGACCAAAGATATTCTCTACAAATATTCGTACCGGTAAAACAGCATAGGTGTAAAAATCCACACAACTACCGCACTTTGTTAGTATTTTTATTAAGCTTTTTAGATATTAGGAAGCAAATACACTTTATACTCTTGCATCCAACTACTGATACTATCACCGATTGAAATATTCCACTCTGACTTGTGTGATCTAAGGTGTAAATAAAATTATGCAGCTAGTCACCAAGTGGGAACGACAATTTTTAATTGCTTGTAGTCTTATCAATTTCCTTGAGAGAAGTATTTTAAATAATTTAGTTTTTATGGTTCTGTATCTCAATCTGTAAAAACTGAACACCTATAGGGTCGCTTCGTTGTCCGTCTGTTTGTCTGTATGTCCGACTGTTGAAAACCCGTTTTCTCACGAACGAGCCGACATATCAGGTTGAAATTTACACTACTGGCCATTAAAATTGCTACACCACGAAGATGACGTGCTACAAACGCGAAATTTAACCGACAGGAAGAAGATGCTGTGATACGCAAATGATTAGCTTTCCAGAGCATTCACACAAGGTTGGCGCCGGTGGCGACACCTACAACATGCTGACATGGGAAAGTTTCCAACCGATTTCTCTTACACAAACAGCAGTTGACTGGCGATGCCTGGTGGAACGTTGTTGTGATGCTTCGTGTAAGGAGGAGAAATGCGTACCATCACGTTTCCGACTTTGATAAAGGTCGGATTGTAGCCTATCGCGATTGCGGTTTACCGTATCGCGACATTGCTGCTCGCGTTGCTCGAGATCCAATGACTGTTAGTAGAATATGGAATCGGTGGGTTCAGGAGGGTAATACGGAACGCCGTGCTGGATCCCAACGGCCTTGTATCACTAGCAGTCGAGATGACAGACATCTTATCCGCATGGCTGTAAGGGATCGTGCAGCCACGTCTCGATCCCTGAGTCAACAGATGGGGACGTTTGCAAGACAACAATCATCTGCGCGAACAGTTCGGCGACGTTTGCAGCAGCTTGGACTATCAGCTCGGAGACCATAGCTGCGGTTACCCTTGACGCTGCATCACAGACAGGAACGCCAGCGATGGTGTACTCAACGACGAACCTGGGTGCACGAATGGCAAAACGTCATTTTTTCGGATGAATCCAGGTTCTGTTTACAGCATTATGATGGTCGCATCCGTGTTTGGCGACATCGCGGTAAACGCACAATGGAAGCGTGTATTCGTCATCGCCATACTGGCGTATCATCCGGCGTGAAGGTATGGGGTGCTATTGGTTACACGTCTCGGTCACCTCTTGTTCTCATTGACGGCACTTTGAACAGTGGACGTTACATTTCAGATGTGTTACGACCCGTGCCTCTACCCTTAATTCGATCCCTGCGGAACTCTAGATTTCAGCAGGATAATGCTCGACCGCGTGTTGCAGGTCCTGTACGGGCCTTTCTGGATACAGAAAATGTTCGACTGTTGACCTAGCCAGCACATTCTCCAGATCTCTCAGAATTGGAAATGTCTGGTCATGGTGGCCGAGCAACTGACTCGTCACAATACGCCAGTCACTACTCTTGATGAATTGTGGCATCGTGTTGAAGCTGCACGGGCAGCTGCACCTGTACACGCCATCCAAGCTCTGTTTGACTTAATGCCCAGGCGTATCAAAGCCATTATTACGGCCAGAGCTGGTTGTTCTGGGTACTGATTTCTCAGGATCTATGCACAGAAATTGCGTGAAAATGTAATCACATGTCAGTTCTAGTATAATACATTTGTCCAATGATTACCCGTTTATCATCTGCATTTCTTCTTGGTGTTGCAATTTTAATGGCTAGTAGTGTATGTCAAATTTTAAGATCTAGGGTCCCTTGGCGGTACAATAAACGTTATCATCTAATTCGGAGGAGTCAAAAGACACGGCCATTTATGTATGGTGGGCTCCATGTGCAGCGACCCTAAAGCATAAAATTACCAAATATGCAGTAGCCAGTCGCAAAATCATGTTTTATTTATTCACTTTTGCAAATCGATTTCAACCTCTTAAGCAGAGGTCAAACATAAAGTTAAGACAGTATTACTACTCAGGGCACATATTGGTTGAAAGCACTGATTGTGGCTGTTAATCAGTTGAAATCGATTTGCAAAAGTGAATAAATAAAACATGATTTTTGCGACTGGTTGCTGCATATTTAGTAATTTTACGGCCATTTGTATCACATATTTTGATACAAAATCACTCATCCAAACTTATAGCGTACTTCCCATTGTCTAGAACCATGAGATCATGCAATAAGTGAGGATTCAAAGAACAAGTAAAGGGAAAAAGTCTTAAAATATTTAATCTGTAATTCTATCACCTGAAAAACATTTCTTATATCATTTGTTATTCGACTTCAGAGTTGAAATTAAAACATCCTCGAAAGTCTTGGAATCCCTGGGACCGAAATCTTCCCAGTGTCAATGTCGATAACAGAGAAAAATCGTGGAGATCTTCGATTCTCGGAATGTAGGAACTGTCGACATACATAATTAAGTTTGTACGGAAACCTCAGTACACGAGTCCTGCTCATAGCTGGCCAATTTTTTCATCAGTAAGTACGAATAGGCCTGATGAAGAATGATTTTTGCTGATTGGATTGTATGTTGCAAGCTACTTGTTTGGTCAGTCATTAATCTTCCATACCGCTTTACCTGTAGGTTCTTCTGGCGCCACTGTAGGATTCCTCTGGTGGATATGTCACAGAGCCAGCTGCTGTTTCCATAAAGTTGAGCTGCCATCAGTTTGGTTTTAATATACTCTTTACTTTACCCCTTACTGTACTAAATAAAGTTGATCGCTTTCGGTGGCCATTAATACTAGCCCTTCCAACGCTATAAATAAGTGGCTCGCCAGTCTCACTATAAAATGCTGAAGGATAATTCACTAACTGTAACTCGTGTGGCCCATCCAACTGCTCATTTCGCGACGATCCAGCGTTTGTCCAAAGGATCGGTGAACTACAGCAAAATCAGGGCCGGAAAATACATTGATAGACCGAATTAACTGAACAACTCTTCTTTCACTTACACCTGCCACACACAAATATTTCAGAACACATTGGAATGTAGTGACAATGCAAAATACCCGAAAACAATTTAAAGGAAAGAGAGACTGCTAATGAGGACTCTTCAGTATAAATAATATAAGCTATTTCGTTAAATTTAAATCCAGTGTTACGCTGTCAGATTAATGGCCTACTATTCTGGATTCATATCTTAACTTAGTCAGCTGCTAGACGTTTGACACTTTTCAGTAACACCCTAGGTAATTCATAGGTTCACCTATTCACAGTAACAGGGAACTGCGGGTCTTTCAGTCCTTCACAGAATAGAGTTGCTTCCTTCCACACGCAAAGTAACTATAACGAGTTCCCATCATCACTGAAGCTTCAGCTACGCAGACGGTGTCTCTTCGTTTTCCGCCACTCCCAGCCTCTTTCTTCGCGCAGCGTACCCACTACCGGGTTTCTTCACACTCCACACTCACCACTCACCAGTCCACCTTTGGGTGGTCAATACCAGCCTGACGCCGACTGACTCTGCTGCCTTATAGCTCCCGTAGCCTGATATACGTTGATGGATTCTTCATCCTTTTTATTGGTTGTCCCTTAATGTGCTCACACTGATTGCTCGGCTCCTAACTATCCCGTAACATCGCTTCCTCCTCCAAGGTGAATTTCCTCTTACTCCTCTTAGTCCAGAAACCATAAGTATTATCTATTACCTTAACCAGAAATGTAAAACTTTGTAGCTGCCGACCCACATGTGCTTGGTGTTTATAAATAGCCTCCGAACTCGCAGAACTGCTATGATTCCGTAATAATTCCGCTTGCATAGACATCGTAGCAAACATTGTCGTGAATGTGTTAAATTTGCTGAGTCCGGTGTTGCCCAGCAACTTGATAAGCCGCTCTTCTGGCTTCACAGAGGTGTGGACAACACACAGTGTTAACATTTTTCTTCTGAAGACCATTAACCAGATGGTCATTCTCCTTGCGGCCTCAATAGCAGTATTCCCGCATTCCCCTTCAACCAAAAAATTATCTCTACAAATCTTTCTGATATGTTTAGATTAAAGTCTTCCTTAAATGAGCCATCACATGATATCAGTGATAAACGTGCCACTCAGATTGTTACTCTTTGACCCTAGCACATGTTACGCTTATTGGCTGGAAATAATGTTCTTTGCATAGACTTCACTGACTTGTGGGTTATGATACACACATCCTGAGTAATAAAAAGAGAAGGCATTAATTGTATTTATTCGAGGCAGACGATTTTACTGTCCTGAACTGAAAAACTTGTACAAAATGTTCGGTCCTTCACTTAAGTACACTGATCATCATTCCAGCTATGTATGTTGTACAAAAATTACTAGTGATTTACGTGTGGTAATGAAACAAGCTTTGAGTTCAATGATTTTACATGGACATTTCTTGGGACGTTTCATTCTAAGATGAATAAGAGTTTTACATTTTCAAAATTTCCATTAAGAGGGCTATCCGAAAAGTAATCCGATCGGTCAAGAAATGGAAACCACAGTGAAACTCCAAAATGTTTCATTTGCAACAGTTTGCTACACCTTCCAGCTACTCCTCTACATAGTCGCCGCTCCGAATTAGACATTTGTCGTAGAGTTGTACCAACTTTCCAACACCCTCCTCACAGAAAGCAGCCGCCTGTGCTCTCCGCCACTTCCCTACGATGGTCTGCAGTTCGTTGTGTGTGCCAAAATGTAGCCTTGATAGTCAGCGGTTCGTGTGAGTGCAGATGAACATCAGAGAGAGCCAAGTAAGGGCTGTGTATTGGGTGATCAGACACTTCTCATCGAAAAAGCTGCAGGGGCTTCCTCATTGCACCTGAACAGTGCGATGACAATTATCATGAAGAAGGAATTTTATGACAGGTACGTCGTGTGGGTTTGCATGAAATCAGACGAAACGTTGCAGTGGGCACCCATACTCGGGGAGAGACGTTATTGTTCTACGAATCTTTATACGCTCTGGTGAGCTCATAAACGAACAGAGCGACGTGCCGCGATTGACATGCGTACTAGAGACGTTGCCTACCACATCCGGGCAAAGATTCATTGGATTTTCACTGTCGTTTCCATTTCGCGACCAATCAGACCTCACTTTCCGGAAAGATCGCGAATGTCTCAAGGGTAAATATTTTCTAGTACGCATTGTAATTATTAATTTAAGGGGCATGTTATTAGTTAGTGCCGATTGAATCATTGGTATATCTATTTGCCACAAACATCCACCATTTTTTCAGTTCGGAAAATTAAATTACTCCGAATTAGTACAAACCAAGAAGAAACAGAAGAATCCTATAGAAAAAAGTTTCAGGACAAAAAAATTTTGCATTGGACCTTTCAAGAAAAGCGTCTTAGGTTGTATAATTTATTAGGATCAAACATTTCTAATATCGTCTTAAACTGAATTCAAAAACTGTGTTGCTAACAAACAACGACTCAAAGGTGTTACAACGTCAAACCCTAATTGAAAACGTACCGTTGAACGGGGGTGCGTACCCCTCTGTTGACACCGACCTACCTGCCAGTATTGTGACCCTGAAGGCCAGCCGCAGTTTCTCGATCTGTCAAACTCATCTGACATTAGCTCCAGTACAGTTATTATTATGCTACGCTTCAACAAGTAATTTTGCCTAGTTAAGTTTTCAACATAACCCGACTTGGGAATTTTATCACACTTACAATTGAAGAGAAACTAATTCTGTGTTGTACAGGCCGATTGGTTGTACATTCATAATTACATAGAAATAAAATCAAAGATGATGCTTATCACAAACCATAGAGCTTGATCAAAAGCGAATATGCCGATACCTATAGCACAAAGTCTATACATGAAACTTCACTCACATAAGAATTTACGTTCCATAAATGCCACAGTTAACCCATGTTGGTGAGATGCAATTAATGCTCCTTGTCATGCAGGACTAAGCAAAATTTGCCACGATAGTTTGGGAAGATGGAAATAATTAATTAGATGTTATCAAGTCAATGATGGTTCAAATGGCTCTGAGCACTATGGGACTCAATTGCTGAGGTCATTAGTCCCCTAGAACTTAGAACTAGTTAAACCTAACTAACCTAAGGACATCACAAACATCCATGCCCGAGGCAGGATTCGAACCTGCGACCGTAGCGGTCTTGCGGAAGTCAATGAATTGCACTAAATTATGAGTAATGACAAAAAGGTCAGAGGCGACGAAAATTTCACAACACTTGAGTAGTTAACAGCTTCAAAGTACCCTGTGCCCAAACTACTTTCATATTTAGGGTGACGTGCACCACACACGACATACACTGTGGTGGTAAAAGTCATGGAATATCCCCTAATATCGGACCTCCTTTTGCCCTATGTAGTGCAGCAACTTGCCGCGGCGTGGACTCAACAACTCGTTGGAAGTTCCCTGGAGAAATATTGAGCCATGCTGCCTCCATAGCCGTAGCGAAAGTGTTGTTAGTGCAAGTTTCTTTTTTTTTTATTTTATTTTTTTTTTTTTTTTTTTGCGTGAGGATTCATGAAGAGCGATCTGAATGGCCAAATCATTTGCCGAACTGTCGAGAATGGTGTTCAAAACTATAGAGAACAAATGTGGCCTGGTGATATGGTGCATTACCATCCATAAAAATTTCATCATTGTTACGGAACATGAAATCCATGAATGGCTGCAAATGTTCTCCAGGTAGCCGAACATAGCCATTTCCAGTCAATGATCGGTTCACTTGGACCAAAGCACCCAGTCCATTCCATGTAAACAGAGCCCGCAGGATTATGCACTGTGCTCATTGACAACAAATATTAACTTCTCTGCCGTCGAGGTGGCCGAGCGGTTCTAGGCGCTACAGTCTGGAACCGCACGACCGCTACGGTCGCTGGTTCGAATCCTGCCTGGGGCATGGATGTGTGTGATGTCCTTAGGTTAGTTAGGTTTAAGTAGTTCTATGTTCTAGGGGACTGATGACCTCAGAAGTTGAGTCCCATAGTGCTCAGAGCCACTTGAACCATTTTTTTTAACTTCTCTCCCTCAGCAAAGAGTTTGGGAGTAATAATAGATGAAAATCTAAATTGGACAGAGCACGTAATTGCTGTGTGCAAAAAAGCATCAGCATCCCTTGACGTCCTACAAAAATATAAAAAACTCTACCCTTTCGATCTGAAAAAGAAATTAGTACAAACGCTTATACTCCAAATCATTGACTACAGCGATATTATCCTACAAGGCCTCTCTCAGGAAAACTCGCGACGTCTAGAACTGGTCATGAATGCCTGCGTCCGATATATCTGTGACGTTCGACTTTTTGATCACATTTCACCAGCATATGCAAAATTGTCCTGGCTGCGTGCAGACAAACGCAGAGATTTCCATACACTCTGTCTCATTTACTGCCTTATAAATGTACACTGTCCCTCATATCTCTCCTCGTCCTTTACGCTTATGTCGGAACAACATGACAGAAACACACGTTCCCATCATAATAAAATCCTCTCTGTTCCACTGCATCGCTCAGTCACCTTCTCCAAGTCCTTTACACTAGCGGGAACCCGATTCTGGAATAGTCTCCCTCGTTACGTTAGAGAACTTAAAAAAAATATGCGGCTTCAAAAACAGTTAATGACGTATCTACTTAAGCAACAGTAATGCCTTCCTCTGTACATGAATGCACTTCACCTCATTACTTCCCTCTTTCCCCCTCCTTAAATCTCCATTCTCCAAAACTCGCTTTACTAGTAAACATCTACTTTACACCCCAAGATATTAATGTACATCTGCACAAATCTTCGTTGCTATTACTAATTTTTCTCATGTTTATCATTATTATTTGATTTTTTTACTGTTACTATTATTGCTTTTATCATAATTTGTATGTATAGCACCTATTGTAAAAATACTGCCAGTACTTATTAGGTCTTAGTCATTACTCTTTATTCATATTGTGACTAGAGTAATCAAATTTTCTTATTTAAACTATTGTCATGATGTAACTCTGATGTGTGAAATGCCGCATGTGTGGCACACTGGTCTGATGTAAGAGAGGGCCTGATGGCCCTAATCTGATCAGGTTAAATAAATAAATAAACTTGGGTCCATGACTTCGTGGGGTCTGCGTTACACTGGAACCCTACCGTCAGCTCTTACCAACTGAAATCGGGATTCATCTGACCAGGCCATGGTTTTCCCGTCGTCTAGGATCCAACCGATGTGCTCACATGCCCAGGAGAGGCGCTGTAGGTGACGTCGCGCTGTTAGCAAAGTCGCTCGAGTCGCCCGCCTGCTGCCCTAGCCCATTAACGCCAGGTTTCGCCGCAGTATCCTAACGGATACTTTTTCACAGGTCCCACATTGATTTTTCCTGACATTTCTCGCAATGTTGCTTGTCTGGTAGGACTGACAACTCGATGTTAACGCCTCTGCTCTCGGTCGTTAAGTGAAGGCCGTCTACCACTGCGTAGCCTGTCGTAAGAGGTAATGCCTATAATTTGATATTCTCGGCACGCCCTTGACGCTGTGGATCTCGGAATATGGAATTCCCTTACGATATCTGAAATGGAATGTACCATGCCTCCAGCTCCAACTACGATTCTGCGTTAAAAGCCTGTTAATTCCAGTCTTGCGGCCATACTCACGTCAGAAAGCTTTTCACATGAATCACTAGAGTAGAAATGACAGCTTCGCCAGTTCACCGCCCTTTTATACCTTGTGTGGGTGACATTACGGCCATCTTCATATGTGCATATCGCTATCCCATGACATTTGTCACCTCAGGGTAAGCTTCGTTCATTAACTACCTGCTTCTAAGCCTCAGCAGTTTGTCACCAGCACAAATATACTTGAAACACATTTATAAATTTCGCTGCCTGTGCAGTTTTACTTCGACAATTTCAATAGCACAGTGTGAGCGTTAGCAAAGCTTACTGTGCAATCTCGATGGAAGTGGCACTCGGTAGACGTCCTTCCGGTCCAACCTCCAAGCCGTGCAAAGGCATATCACCACACTGCTCCCGGTTTTCGGTGGCAGTGATATCGCACTCTGCGGTTTACCAACTATGAATTCCGCCTGTAATTATATCTTTCGTTACAATTTACTGTGATAGAGAAGAACTCTAAGCGTTTTTAATAAGTACGGCAAATTCTCTACTGTCCGCCACAGTAAAATGCTAGCTGGAACATTTTTCCCTTTGGCTGGGTCCGCTTATGGACTCACCCATGGTAGCAGAGTGAATTGGTGTCCACTCTTGAAAACTGTGTATTAACTTTCATTTCACGGTCTCTTTCTGTATCCTTGCGCATACAGCTCCAATTTCGAAACCCGACTGGCAATATTCGGGGGACTCCGGCCGCGTCTGTACTATCTAGCCTCCTTGCACTCCATGTGCTACAGAGAAAATTCTGATAGTCTTGCTGAATTAAAACTCCAATATCTCCACTATATACACTCTGATCGGTATACTGTATTCACCATTCTTAGTGTCATAAATTTTACGTTAATTAACATTTTTCCAGCTAATTCCTTTGCTGGATTATTATGTATCATTGTTTAATTCAGTCGATTGTCAATGTGCGCACTCAGTGTTGCCACGCACGCTACCATGTCCCAGCGAGATTAGACTGCCTCAATTTTCCGGAAGTTAAGTCTAGTACGTCATTTGAAAAGGGGCAGTCAAATGACAACGAGTCAGATAGAAAAAAGTTAATAAATCATCATTTCAAAAGCATTTGCCGTAACTGTCAACACTATCATCCCACTGTGGGAAAAGGCAGCCACTGCAATCACGAAAAAATGTTTGTGTCTGCCTACTGAACCATGATTCTACCTGACATGCACCTCTTTGTCCAAAACAAGTGCACAGCCACGAATGTCTTTCTTCAGGGATCTAAAAATATGGAAATAGCATGACCAGAGCTGGGACAGTATGGAGGATATGTAATGGGTACCCAGAGAAATTTCTGCAGCATACTCGACAAAATTTTGGCTGCCTGTAGGACTGAAATTAGTGATCAGGAAGGAGAGCAAATAAATGTGTGGGATTTTCTAGGAGATCAAGGGAAAGTATTTGATCTAGTACAAAATTAATAAATGCTCGAGGACAGATGTACGAAAATGTAAGAAGAAAACTGTGATCAAGAATGAACTCTTAGAAGCAAGGTATAGGCAAGACCTGAATCATTATCGAATGGTCTAGGAGGGAGAGTAGATACTCTAACTACTAGAGTAGATAATGATTCACAATGAATGACTGATGTAAACAAAGCCTTCATAAGTGAAATAGATACTAGGGAGCGATATTTTTCTACATGAGAAGGATAGAATGAGAAAAAGTTTGAAGATGAAAATAAATATCAGCAGGGAAAAGAGCAACAAAAATGCAATTTACAGATACGAATGTGGTTTTCTATCAGAAGTAGCATTGCTTAGTAACTAGACAAATGTAGTGTCTAGCATAGTTGGTAACCTAAAAAGAAACTGTAAATGCTAACAATACGTTACAACGTGAAGAGGTTGCAGATTTTTAAAAAAAAACTAAATATTTTACATCGAATTGTAGGTACAAATCAAATAATAGTAGTAATAATGGTTTGTCAGCTAATGTATCTATAAAATGTTTCTCAGGAGTGGTAAAGTACCATACTTTGATTTTGTTCAGTACTGCAGAGATAACGTTGCACATGACATGTCAAATGATCAACAATTAAGTTCCGTAAAAGACTTATAAATGGAAAAGTTTTTACATGGAGGTACCAAATTAGTTTTATAGATGTTACTAATTCTGATTTTGAAAAGTGTTTTCTCAGTATGTTCTGGTGTGAAGCTAAACAAGCAAGAAATCACAATAAGTTACTCATTGAGCGTTTCTAAAGAAAAAGCTATGGACCCATAGCATAATTCTGTAAGAATCAGTTAGGAAACCTGGTCCATTCATAATGGCTGTTTCTTATTCTAATAGAGATTTCTTATCTTAGAAAAAATGTAACTGACATTTTGCAATGGAACTTGGTGAATGCTTCCACTCAGTGAATAGAACAACTTCTTGATTGTTTGGAAAAATTAGACATGGCACTGGAATACAAAATCCAGAAGAATCACAGCTCAACCAACATGCACCACCGGAAGTGAAATCAGTAAAGGAGCGCCTCAAAAGACGCCCTAGATAATACCAAAAATGACTTAAGAAAAAATAACACTGAAAGAGGGCAACACACACAGTATTCAGGGAAATAATGGAGAGAGAGTAGGTACTGATAATGTGATATAATCACAAATTAACAATTTTCGTATTTTTCCTTTCATTTTAGTGTGAAGCCTTGCTCTTCCCAAATTTCATAATTCTATGTCAGCAGGATGTACGCTACAGATTTTGATGTGTGAGTTCGTGTCAAAGTACGTGACGCAAATGGCCATATCTTTTAACTGCGCTGAATTAGAAGCTTCGGTTTTTTAAACCGAAAGGGACTTTAGTCCTTGCTTGTTAGTACAAGGCATGAATTTCTACTTGATCCGTCTACCCGTTCCTTAGAAAAAGGTTTTTCAACAGTCAGTCACACAAACCTACAGAAAACAAAGTGATTCTATACGGGTCCGTGTTGCCGACTGAGATCTGAAACACTAAAAATGATACAATTCATTCGTAAAAGTTATACACTGTCGCTTCTGGCAGAGCCACTAGTGACACTGCGGTGTGCCGCGGGTTGCCGCGCTTCCCATATGCCAGCAACAGAACAGTGAGAGATCACAAAATCCAGCAGTAAACTCTTTGCTAAAAAACCAAAAACGCTTCCAAAGAAAAAAGGAGTAGGTCAAAAGCAGGTAACTTAGAAAGCTATGCCTGTGGCCAAATCTGTGGCAAGTACACAAAAGAGAAAGGAGACTGAGAAGACTGATTCTAATTGCGACATCTCTATGAAGAGTGAATACAACATAGGTAGTGTCAATCCTTTTGGAGAATCCACACCAGATCCTGTTGTAATGACTGATCCGGCACATGTAGGTAGAAGAGATCAAATCTTGGCTAAATTTCGAGGAAGAAAGATGAATATCATACAGAAAGAACTGGAAAATAACCTGAAACTTACGGTTGAAGAGTCTGAACAAGACCAAAATAGTTTTTAAATTGAATGAAAAAAATATTTCTCTTATATTGAGAGTGATGTAGTAGACGAATTGCTAATTACTTGTGTTGCTGTTGGAGTGGAGAATATCAAATCAGAATCTACTTTGTGTTTAATGGCCGTGTTCGTGTTCATGAAAAAGTGACACAGTGATCCTCTTTTGTGCATCTCTTATTTCTGTATTAGTGTCAGTATTACTGTAAGCAGTTTGTACCAATTGCTAGTTGACTTTATAGTACTAAAAATACGAGAAATAAATAGACATTTCTGAAGTTCACTGTGACTTATCTTTTACATCATAAAGATTCTAGAAATATCTTCCACAGAAAATACTAGTTGTACATATATATCGTTGTGTGTTTTTCCTATCTATTATTAATACCTCGACCTTCTACCTTCAGTGTACATAAGAACATCATTTGTGTATCATAGTTTGCTCCAGCTACACTGTATTTAAGAATTACAGTCCAAAAAATGATATCCTGTTTTTATTTTTCTATTCTACATTTGTAACTTCAACAATTTGAATACAGTCTCATTTTAAACCAGCTTATACTCTCTAATATTTACATTTTGACATTTTGTGAGCAACAGTCTTTTCTCTGAAAACTACACATAAATGTACTGATTTTGTATCACGTGTAGATCACTTTACCCTGTGACCCTTATAATAGTATGCCAGCAATCAGACAATGTAAGGTCATTTCTCGTTTACAACTAACTGAGAAAAGTTAATTTATTAAGAATGTGCTAATTATCAAGACTTTGTCCTAAAGTTTATTTCGCAATTAATCTCGAACTCTGTTAACTCCTATGCAGTGTGGTAAATGTAGATAGAATTTCTCGCTATGGTAATTCTAAAGGTTTGCTTGGACTGTTTTCTTCTTATCACTCTACAGAAAACTTTCAGGATCTGTTCTCCAGTTCCAGGGGGGTCTGACGAAAGGTGTCCATGACTGTCTCCCAATTTCCACATGTGGTGTTTTTAAGCAGTTTTCTCACGAGCAGTTTTCTTTACTGTTACATTGGTGGCACACTGAGCGACTTCCCCAAATCACGGCTGTTTCGTCTGCTCGCTTGTGTGTTCCTGAGGTCTTTGAGGTGATAGTGGCTTCTGCCGATGTCTAGCAAAGGCATGGTCACGACACAGGGCTTTGTTGTTTTGAAGGAAAACAAAGCGTTCTACTTGCATCTATTCTGTTTGGCCTGCTCTGGAGTGAAGGAGTGTTTTGCTCGTGTGTGACGTGGTGTGGTAATGAACGTGGGACCATTAGCATACTGGGAGAAAGAGAGAGAGCCATGCATGAAAGCCACAATGGACTTGTTCTGTCGAAGTGATAGTAACAAGCATGTGCAGCCTCTCTATGTTCCTATTCGGCAACACAGAGTAATGCGTTGATATATTTTACGGCCTGACGAGCTATACTGGACCAGTGTGATTAACTAGGCAGTCCTCATCAGTAAACACTTCCGGACTAAGTTGCCGTGGTCGATCTGTAGAACTTCTTCTCCCTGACGTTTCGTTCTCAACTACGGAGAACATCTTCCAAGGTGAGTCAACGACTGGCTGCTAGGAGCTGGGGCGCCGCTTATATGGATATCGTAGGGGGCGCCACCATACGTCACGTGGCGTCGATGTGTAGCTATCTCTGGCTATCGTCTGTTCTCTCGATTGCAGGCAATCGATTGTCACGTGATTGATGCAACGTCGACAGCCATATTTTATCCAATTTTAATCCTTCTTCTTTACGATTAAAATTGTATTGACGTTTGTGGATTTCAATTGCCTCTCTATACATACGTGTATAATAGTGCGACGTCCTCGCTAGCACGCTTGTTTCACCAAATTTTACGAGGGCCGTTCAGAAAGTAACCTCCGGTTGATTTAAAAAAATACACCAAGTTAAATAAAAATATTCTAATATATACATCTTACAACTACATCTTTGCACTATTTTTCTACATAGTCTCCATAGCGATTGAGGCACTTATCGTATCTCTTCACAAGGTTTGGAATTCCTTCTGCATAAAAATCACCCGCTTGTGCCTGGAGCCAGCCTGTGACCGCATCTTTGAGCTCTTCGTCGTCATCAAACAGCTGTGACCCGAGCCATTTCTTCAAATGCATGAAGAGGTGATAATCACTTGGCGCCAGGTCTGGGCTGTAAGGTGGATGGTTGATAACGTTCCACTTGAAGGACTCAAGAAGGGCCGTTGTTCTGCGAGCAGAGTGAGGACGGGCGTTATCGTGCAAAAAAAACGATACCGGAAGTCAGCATACCACGGCGTTTGTTCTGTATAGCCCGTCGTAACTTTTTTATTGTTTCACAGTACACGTCTTGATTAATGGTCGTACCACGTTCCATGAATTCAACCAACAACACCCCTTTGGCATCCCAAAACACCGTTGCCATCAGTTTTCTGGCAGAAAAATCTTGCGAGGCTTTTCTTGGTTTGGTAGGCGAATTTGAATGTGCCCACATCTTTGATTGTTCTTTTGTCTCAGGGTTCACGTACTTAATCCAGGTTTCGTCACCGGTCACGATTCTGTTTAACAATGGTTCTCCTTCGTCCTCATAACGTGACAGAAAGTCTAATGCAGATGCCATTCTTTGAGTTTTGTGGTGGTCGGTAAGAATTTTGGGCACCCATCGTGCACAGAACTTACGGTAACCCAATCTTGCTGTCACTATCTCGTACAAGAGAGTGTTACAAATCTGTGGAAAACCAGTAGACAACTCCGACATTGAGAAACGTCGATTTTCACGAACTTTTGCATCAACTGTCTGAACGAGTTCGTCAGTCACCAATGATGGTCTACCACTCCTCTCTTCATCATGAACGTTTTCTCGTCCACTTTTAAATAAACGTACCCATTCACGGACAACTCCTTCACTCATAACTCTTGGTCCGTACACGGCACAAAGCTCACGATGAATAGCTGCTGCAGAATATCCTTTGGCTGTAAAAAACCTTATGACAGCACGCACTTCACATTTGGCGGGGTTTTCTATTGCAGTACACATTTCAAACTGCCACAAAAACTAAACTAGCGCAGGTACGACGTTCACTCGACCACAGCTTGATGCCGACTGACCTGTTGAGTGCGTGAACGCACAGATGGCGTCGCTACTCCCCCCACAACCCGCACTGTGACCAATCGGAGGTTACTTTCTGAACCGCCCTCGTATTTCGTGATCTCCATCCTTAAAAACATGTTCCACTACTGCCGATTTGTCGATATGTCCCAAGCGACAGTTCCTTTTGTGCTCCGTCAACCGTGTATTCATGCTTCTTTTTGTAGTTCCTATGTAAACCCTGCCACAACTGCACGGAATTTTATATACCCCTGGGGTGGCTAGGGGGTGACGAGCATCTTTTATTGATCTTAGGCATTCACTAATTTTCTTAGTAGGTCTAAAAATGGTCTCTAGCTGAAACTTGGCTAGTACTTTCCCAATGCGATCCGTGATATTATGGATGCAGCTGATGGTTGTTTCTGTCTCCTATTTTTAGGCATTTTTCTATTTGGGTGAAGTGCTCGGTTAATCTCGTTTTTCGTATAACCATTTTTCGCAAAGGCCATTCGTAAATGATTTAGTTCTTCTTGTAAGTAGCCTGGTTCACAAATATTATTGGCCCTATCCACTAGTGTTTTTATGACCCCCCCTCTTTTGCCTAGGGTGGTGGTTTGAGTTCTTATGGAGGTAGCGATCAGTATGTGTACCTTTCCTGTAGACCTTATGGCCTAAGGTCCCATCCGCCCGTTTGATAACTGATACTTCCAAGAAGTTAAGTTGTCCATTCTTCTCCTTCTCCATAGTAAATTTAATCTTTGGGTTGATGCTATTTAAGTGTACCAGGAAATCATTCAAGTCTTCTTCCTCATGATTCCATATTACAAAGGTATCATCCACATACCGATACCACTTCGAGGGGCTTTTTTTGGCCGACTGCAGTGCTTGATGTTCAAAATATTCCATGAATAAATTCGCAATTGCGGGACTTAGGGGGCTTCCCATGGCTACCCCATCGATCTGTTCATAAAATTCACCATTGTACTGAAAATAGGTCGAGGATAGACAGTGTTGGAACAAGGCTACTATATCAGTAAGGAACATATCGGCTATATGGGAGAGAGCTTCATCAACTGGAACCATCGTGAACAAAGACACTATATCAAAACTGACAAGGATGTCATTAGGACCGACAGTAATTTCCCTCAATTTCTCAATGAAGTGAAGAGAGTTTTTAATATGACTCTCAGTTTTGTCTATGTAAGGTTGTAACAAAGAGGCAAGGTGTCTGGCTAGTTCTTGGGTAGGAGTTCCAATTGCGCTGACTATTGGTCTCAAAGGAACATCAGGTTTATGTATCTTTGGTAATCCATATAATCTCGAAGGATAAGCCTCCGTTTTCCAAAGATACTTTTTAACTTCTGTAGGAATGGAAGACTGTTTTATCAGACGATTGGTGGCATTCAGCACATTCGTTGTGGGATCCTTTTTCAACTTCTTGTATGTGCTGGGTTCCAGGAGATCACTGATCTTCTTGTGATAATCCTCAGTATTCATTGAAACAGTAACATTTCCCTTGTCAGCGGCAACTATAATAACATTCTTGTTTGCATTGATCTCCCGCAATGCCTTCCTTTCCCCTTGAGACAGATTGCTGCTGGGTGGCTTAGCTTTCCGTAATATCCTGGAGGTTTCCATTCTAATTTCATCAGCAGAATATGATGGTAACTGACGAATTCCTGCCTCTATATTAGCAATAATGTCCTCCATAGGAATCTTGGATGGAGTTATTGCAAAATCCCCTCCTTTATACAGAACAGAAAGTTCTTCCTTAGACAATTCTTTTTCCGATAAATTAATAACCGTTTTGGAATTGTTTAGAATCGGTGTTTCCTGTCGACCCTCTTGTAGACGATCAAACTTCTCCTTCTGCCTATTGGAAGACACTTCTGCACTAATCTCCATAGATCTAAATGTTAAACTGTCTACTTTGTTCCAATGACAAAGCTGCATAGTATTGCTAATAAGTAAATGAAGATTTAGCAGTTGACAAGGGAAATGTTACTGTTTTAATGAATACTGAGGATTATCACAAGAAGAACAGTGATCTCCTGGAACCCAGCACATACAAGAAGTTGAAAAAGGATCCCACAACGAATGTGCTGAATGCCACCAATCGTCTGATAAAACAGTCTTCCATTCCTACAGAAGTTAAAAAGTATCTTTGGAAAACGGAGGCTTATCCTTCGAGATTATATGGATTACCAAAGATACATAAACCTGATGTTCCTTTGAGACCAATAGTCAGCGCAATTGGAACTCCTACCCAAGAACTAGCCAGACACCTTGCCTCTTTGTTACAACCTTACATAGACAAAACTGAGAGTCATATTAAAAACTCTCTTCACTTCATTGAGAAATTGAGGGAAATTACTGTCGGTCCTAATGACATCCTTGTCAGTTTTGATATAGTGTCTTTGTTCACGATGGTTCCAGTTGATGAAGCTCTCTCCCATATAGCCGATATGTTCCTTACTGATATAGTAGCCTTGTTCCAACACTGTCTATCCTCGACCTATTTTCAGTACAATGGTGAATTTTATGAACAGATCGATGGGGTAGCCATGGGAAGCCCCCTAAGTCCCGCAATTGCGAATTTATTCATGGAATATTTTGAACATCAAGCACTGCAGTCGGCCAAAAAAAGCCCCTCGAAGTGGTATCGGTATGTGGATGATACCTTTGTAATATGGAATCATGAGGAAGAAGACTTGAATGATTTCCTGGTACACTTAAATAGCATCAACCCAAAGATTAAATTTACTATGGAGAAGGAGAAGAATGGACAACTTAACTTCTTGGAAGTATCAGTTATCAAACGGGCGGATGGGACCTTAGGCCATAAGGTCTACAGGAAAGGTACACATACTGATCGCTACCTCCATAAGAACTCAAACCACCACCCTAGGCAAAAGAGGGGGGGTCATAAAAACACTAGTGGATAGGGCCAATAATATTTGTGAACCAGGCTACTTACAAGAAGAACTAAATCATTTACGAATGGCCTTTGCGAAAAATGGTTATACGAAAAACGAGATTAACCGAGCACTTCACCCAAATAGAAAAATGCCTAAAAATAGGAGACAGAAACAACCATCAGCTGCATCCATAATATCACGGATCGCATTGGGAAAGTACTAGCCAAGTTTCAGCTAGAGACCATTTTTAGACCTACTAAGAAAATTAGTGAATGCCTAAGATCAACAAAAGATGCTTGTCACCCCCTAGCCACCCCAGGGGTATATCAAATTCCGTGTAGTTGTGGCAGGGTTTACATAGGAACTACAAGAAGAAGCATGAATACACGGTTGACGGAGCACAAAAGGAACTGTCGCTTGGGACATATCGACAAATCGGCAGTAGTGGAACATGTTTTTAAGGATGGAGATCACGAAATAAAATTTGGTGAAACAAGCGTGCTAGCGAGGACGTCGCACTATTATACACGTATGTATAGAGAGGCAATTGAAATCCACAAACATCAATACAATTTTAATCGTAAAGAAGAAGGATTAAAATTGGATAAAATATGGCTGTCGACGTTGCATCAATCACGTGACAATCGATTGCCTGCAATCGAGAGAACAGACGATAGCCAGAGATAGCTGCACATCGACGCCACGTGACGTATGGTGGTGCCCCCTACGATATCCATATAAGCGGCGCCCCAGCTCCTAGCAGCCAGTCGTTGATTCACCTCGGAAGATGTTCTCCGTAGTTGAGAACGAAACGTCAGGGAGAAGAAGTTCTACAGATCGACCACGGCAACTTAGCCCGGAAGTGTTTACTGATGAAGACGCCGGCCGTGAAAGCCTACACGGAATAACTAGGCAGTGTTATCGAACGAGTGGAAGAATGACCCTGGTAGTTGCAGCCAATGTGGGGCAGATTCCGTTTTGGTTATATGCTGTTTCTGATTCGGGATCAGGTTTAGCAAACCGGTATTTCGATTATATTTGTTTTTAAAATCTACTTTATGGAGCAAACCTTTGCATGATTGTGTGAGAACGCAGCGTGAGTCATGTAAGATAAACCTGATTGTTCGGCAGAGTATCTTTGTCCCGTTTGGGATCAAATAATATACCGATTTTTAAAAGAAAATCTCATGTCTTTAATGTTGGGACAAGAATAGTTATCTATAGTATGAGATGCCACAAGGGTGCGATGAGTGGATATTGTTATAAACAGCTCTTAAATGTTTTGCGGGGAGTAATTCACATGGGGTAACTTAAAGAGAAGAGAGATTTGATTTAGTAATACAAGGCAGTATAGATGAGCAGATGGCCTAAGAACTTTAGAATGAGTGGGGGGCCTCTGAGCTTTGTACCCACAGCTTTTTAATGCTAAGAGGTAAACTGTAAATGGTATGTCATACCCAAGTTTGTGAAGTCTTTTGTTGCAGACTGCCCACAGTTTAAGACCTAGCTGGCCGCGGTGGTCTCGCGGTTCTAGGCGCGCAGTCCGGAACCGTGCGACTGCTATGGTCGCAGGTTCGAATCCTGCCTCGGGCATGGATGTGTGTGATGTCCTTAGGTTAGTTAGGTTTAAGTAGTTCTAAGTTCTAGGGGACTGATGACCACAGCAGTTGAGTCCCATAGTGCTCAGAGCCATTTGAACCATTTTTTCAGACCTAGAGTCCGGATTTTCCGAAGGAGGTGAGGATTTTAATGCCGCCGCTAATTTTGGGCATTACTGTGAGAAAAGCAGCTTCATTGCACCAGTATATGAGGTGAGCCTGTTTACCTACTGCAAGGGGACCAGGCCGAGCTGTGCAATGTATGTTCCTGAAAGCAGTGCAATTAGAACCGCCCTCACGTGAGTTTTCGCGCTACTGGGCCACGAAGTTGTCCATCTGAATGTATCTGAGCTCAACGCATCAGCACAACAAGCGTAACCTTAACCACTATAAATACCCTTAGGTTCTGGCAGCGCCGTCCGTGACACCAGGGCCACGCAAGCTTCCGCTACGTACGGGCCAGCGAGCAGCAGACACTGGTCTGGGCTGCCATTTCCACCAGCCCAGCTCAAAGAGGTAAGTCCACATCAGTGGGCTTGGAGCGGTACAACAGAAAAGCCGTCTCCAGGCTCTGCAGCAACAGTCGGACCTCTGCCTTGGAGAACAACGGTTTGTGGCCTGGGCGGTATGACCGCTATTCACCTGCACTGGGGCGAGCTTCTCTTCCGGTAGCAGTGGACGTCTACGACAATCTGGGCAGACGTCCAAGTCGCTGGTATTGGCAGTCATGGTGGCACAGTACTAGTTACGTCACGCGCTGCTGAGTAAAGCAAACAGTCCGAACAAAACGGGGAGTGGACGTTCCAAGTCCAGCATGCCGCCACGGCATTCCGCAGCTGACTGACCAGGCGGGAGGGGGAGGAGGTGGAGAGGGGCGTGTCTGTGGTGCCGCAGCGCTTCGATCATTGTAGCGCAAGACTGAGTCAAGATGTTTTACCTCGTAGACGAGTGCTCACAGCCACCTTTTGTCAGTACCCCTGCCTCAACATCCCGTCACCCAACACCCGTAGACCGTAGCTGCCCCCTCACTCCGAGTCGCTACAACATATACCACTGAATCTACCTAAGAATTAAATCACTGGAGATAAGACATCATAAACATTTAGATTCATGGAAAAAGAACTCTACTTAAAATGGAGTGCAAATTACCCTGAATAAATTCATCCAGTATTTCATAATGGAAGGGCTTAACTACTTCGAAGAATCTTTAAGGATAATTTCAAACCTTTCCAAAACTATACCAGCTTACATGCTGAAAGTCAAATATTTTAACAAACACAGTTTTAATCAGATGATGAACTTGTTTTATACATGGGAGTTCGATTATTTAAAGAACAGGGTGCTTACTGGTTTCCCAGAAAAGCGCTCCCGTCCATTCACACTCTCAACTATTCGTATTTGCTCTTTACATTTCGCTTTGCTTCGCAATCTTATACCGAGTTACCTAATCGTTGTGGCTCAGTCATGGAGGAGGATATTAGTGTTTAACGTCCCGTCGACAACGAGGTCATTAGAGACGGAGCGCAAGCTCGGGTGAGGGAAGGATGGGGAAGGAAATCGGCCGTGCCCTTTCAAAGGAACCATCCCGGCATTTGCCTGAAGCGATTTAGGGAAATCACGGAAAACCTAAATCATGATGGCCGGAGACGGGATTGAACCGTCGTCCTCCCGAATGCGAGTCCAGTGTGCTAACCACTGCGCCACCTCGCTCGGTGTGGCTCAGTCATGCAGCGTAGCACTAATACCTCATTCGAACATTACAGGAATGATTCTTCCACCACTCCTTACCAACCCACATTCATCCACACTTAAAGTAAGTAGTCATTCACTAGCAGAATATTGGACTATGTGCATTGACTGCGATGGGGCTATGACGAGATAAGTACACACATATATATGGGAAGAGAGAGAGAAATTACTGTTACATATTTAATACACATCTTAGTAGGGTCAATATTTGTGAAAGATACATTCTGGCAGGCAAATCGTTAACTGTAAGTTGCCTCTTACATATCTAAAAACGTATCCTGGTGGAGCAAGCCGACTGAAAGTGTGGTTGTTGATTATCTAACACGTTTAAACTCAATTCTAGCGGCGTAGGCTCCGTGAAAGACTGATTGCAGTTTGATCTAATATGAATCCTAGCAGGAAGATGTTAACGAAAAGTAGCCTAAAACCTGTTCCGTTTTAATGTGATCTCTTTACTAATGCGGCTGTGGCCAAATAAACACTAAAATTAATCTGAGAATTACTTCTGCGTTTTTCTTCATACTAGCTTCCTTGTCTGTCTTTTGGTAATTAATATGAAGGATTAAATCACGGCCCATATAGTAATAAATTAATGTCGCGCAACGGAAAAGACTTCTACCAAATAGATGTGTAGGTTACAGATGATGTTTATTTTTTAAGACGCGGTTAATTACTTGAACACGCATGTAGAAAACCAAGATAATGTTCACAAACAACGAATAATTACCAATACGTTAAATGGCATGGAATGGTCCCTCAAACACAACGATTCTGTAAAGACATCGGAAACGTGTTCAGCTGGATACGAAATGAAGGAAATTGTTACTGATAACAGGGAACAAATATTATTTTATCCCATTCCTTTCCATTCCTTGCAGGCATACCTAATAAACATGCTTCTCTGCTAAGTACCGTCCATTATTAGAAATACAGATGACAAAGTGAGTAAGAAGTACAGCCTAGTGTGGAACTCAAACCCTGCGATACTTTTGTGAAATCCAAAGTCATTGTGAGTCGTAAGAACGACACCGAAAACCTCTCTGACTTAACTAAATCAAGTAACCATAACCGAACGTGGAAGAATTGCGACCTATCGTCATCTAACTCGGACAGAAGTTCTCCCGCAACCACGTCTGCGCACACTCCTCCGGCAATTAAAGATTGTCATGTACTCGACCCGTAAAAGAAAAGAAAGAAAAAAACTGATTCAGAAGCACGTCTGTTCATTCGGACACGTCTGAAAGAGCGGACACCACGTACGAGTATACAGGGTGATTCAAAAAGAATACCACAACTTTAAAATGTGTATTTAATGAAAGAAACATAATATAACCTTCTGTTGTACATCATTACAAAGAGTATTTAAAAAGGTTTTTTTTCACTCAGAAACAAGTTCAGAGATGTTCAATATGGCCGCCTCCAGACACACGAGCAATATCAACCCGATACTCCAACTCGTTCCACACTCTCTGTAGCATATCAGGCGTAACAGTTTGGATAGCTGCTGTTATTTCTCGTTTCAAATCATCAATGGTGGCTGGGAGAGGTGGCCGAAACACCATATCCTTAACATACCCCCATAAGAAAAAATCGCAGGGGGTAAGATCAGGGCTTCTTGGAGGCCAGTGATGAAGTGCTCTGTCACGGGCTGCCTGGCGGCCGATCCATCGCCTCGGGTAGTTGACGTTCAGGTAGTTACGGACAGATAAGTGCCAATGTGGTGGCGCTCCATCCTGCTGAAATATGAATTGTTGTGCTTCTTGCTCGAGCTGAGGGAACAGCCAATTCTCTAACATCTCCAGATACTGTAGTCCAGTTACAGTAGCACCTTCGAAGAAAAAGGGACCAAAAACTTTATTGGCTGAAATGGCACAGAAAACGTTCACCTTAGGCGAGTCACCTAATACACCACCTATCAGGAGGTTTAACACCATACTTCGTTCGAAATGCACGCTGAACAACTGTCGTCGATTTACTTCTGCCGTACTCAATAACACAAAAAGCTTTCTGTTGAGCGGTCGCCATCTTAGCATCAACTGACGCTGACGCCTAGTTAACAGCGCCTCAAGCGAACAAATGTACAACTAAATGAAACTTTATAGCTCCCTTAATTCGCCGACAGATAGTGCTTAGCTCTGCCTTTTGTCGTTGCAGAGTTTTAATTTCCTAAAGTTGTGGTATTCTTTTTGAATCACCCTGTATAATTGAGGCAATGACGGCTAGTAGCCAACGGCCTTGCCGCATTGTTAACAACAGTTCCCGTCACATCACCGAAGTTAAGCACTGTCGGGCTGGACTAGCATCCCGATGGGTGACCATACGGTTTGTCGAGCGCTGTCGGCAAGCAGGGTGCACTCAGCCCTTGTGAGGCAATCTGAGGAGTTACTTGATAGAGAAGTAGTGTCTCCGGTCTCGTAAACTGACATACGACCAGGAGAGCGGTGTGCTGACCACATGCCCATCCAGTGACGCCTGTTGGCTGACGATGACACGGTGTCCGGTCGGTATCGTTGGGCCTTCACGGCCTGTTCGGCCGGAGCTCAGTTTTAGTTTTATGGCAGCTAATAATGCCTTCAGTACAGATGCGCACCAAGCTAGAACTCTTATAGCAATCGTCGATATGCCGCGAGTAATGAGGCTAATGAGCAAGGGCCACATCAGTAATGTCTGGTATAAGTTGAAAATTTGAGTCTGACGGAAGATGTGCTCGGGTAGTCCGTGTGATTGTGGTGACGACTGTGTCCGGATGAAGTAGTGGTCAACGTATCTGCCTAGTAAGTGGGAGGTTCGGGTTCGAATCCAGGTCCAGTACAAGTTTTCGACTTGCCACATTGATATACATCAATGCTCACTCGCAGCTAATGTCTTTAATTCCCCTGTGTCTTGCTGTCCATGGAAGAGTGGGGAAAAAAAATATGTTCCGTTTGAAAACGATCAGTCGAACTCTCTCCTTTCTGTGGTAATTTTTCCATCCGTTTCTGAAACTATCCCTCACTCAGTAGCCTCCATCCTCTCTGTCTCGCAAGCACACCTCCCGCATCCAAAGAAAGGGGGGAAGAATCTCGTTAGCTTTTTTGCGTGATGCGGCATTCCTCTCTTTCACCGCCTGGCCGCCCTCTTTGGCTCCAAAACGGTGCTCTGTGTCATGTGTAGAGGGAGGGATCCATTACCTTTGGAAAACTCCAATCACGTTTCGTATAAGACCACGCCTTTATCTATCACGCCAATGGTTCTCTCGTTTGAGGTTTGGCGTTTCGCCATGTCCCTCACGCAATGCACCTCTCTGTACGTCCCCAGTGACGCTATTTTTCAAAGGATGGGGAGAAGTTTTCGTTAAAATTCAAACATGCAAATGATTCTTTCGTTTGAGTTTCGTCATGTAACCGTCTCCCTCATGTAATCCACGTCTCTGCATATCCAGAGTGACGTTCTCTATCGGAAGGTGGGGAGAACTTTTCGTTAAAATGTTGAAAAACCAAACGACGTGCCAGGCTGGCCCTTTTCGTTCCTCTGCCAACATGGTGCGTTAATTCTCAACTAACCGTAAAATTACCCAACTATAACGTGGAGTATTCCCGCCTCACCCCCTATAGCTTCATGAAGTTCCGATAGGTGGCGGCGCTATACATAACCTTCAAAATGGCATCTGAAGCGGAGGTACGTTGCAAGCTGAAAGCTGTCCGGAGTTTCTTTCGGCGGAAAATCGTAACATCATAGATATTCATAAGCACCTGCAGTCCGCCCCAATAGCTGAGTGGTCAGCGAGACCGATTGCCGTCCTATGGGCCCGTGTTCGATTCCCGGCTGGTTCGGGGATTTCCTCCGCTCAGGGACTGGGTGTTGTGCTGTCTTCATCATCATGTCATCCCCATCCCGGCCGCAGGTCGCCCAATGTGGCGTCGAATGTAATAAGACCTCCACCAAGGCGGCCGGACCTGCCCCGCAAGGGGCCTCCCGGCCAATGACTCCAAACGCTCAATTCCATTTCCATAGGCACTTGCGAAATGTCTACGGAGACCTGGCAGTGAACAGAAGCACGAAGTGTCGTCGGTCAAGATGTCTGTCATAATCGTAATAAGATTGCGCAAACCTGTCCTCTCTCCCGCACCCGTTATAACGTGCGGGCACTCTTCTAGATGATACAGCATGCAAACGAACTCTCTTTCTCCATGACAACGTAAGGCGTCACACAAGTGTGCGCACACGAGACGAGCTCACAAAACTTGACTGAGTTCTTCTTTCTTATCACTCTACAGCCCGGATCTCGCACGTTCCATCCGTTTGGCCCAATGAAGGATGCACTCTGCGGGAAGAATTATGTGGATGATGCGGTTGTTATTGATGCAACGAGACGTTGGCTTCCACGTCGACCAGTAGAGTGGTACCATACGAGCGTACAGGCCGTCCCTGTAAGGTGGCGTAGGGCCGTCTTATTGAACGGGGACTACGTTAAAAAATAGGATTTGCAGCCGAAAGAGTGGGGAACAATATGGTGTATTGAAATCCTGATAAAAACCAACCTTACATTACATATTGAATGGCCACCGTTTTTTAGCAGGGCTGACTCTACAGGGTGGTCCATTGATAGTGACCGGGCCAAATATCTCACGAAATAAGCATCAAACCAATAAACTACAAAGAACGAAATTCGTCTAGCTTGAAGAGGGAAACCAGACGGCGCTATGGTTGGCCCGCTAGATGGCGCTGCCATAGGTCAAACGGATATCAACTGCGTTTTTTAAATAGGAACCCCCATTTTTATTATATATTCGTGTAGTACGTAAGGAAATATGAATGTTTTAGTTGCACCACATATTTCCCTTTGTGATAGATCGTGCTGTAATAGTCACAAACGTATAAGTACGCGGTATCACGTAACATTCCGCCAGTGCGGACGGTATTCGCTTCGTGATACATTACCCGTGTTAAAATGAACCGTTTACCAATTGCCGGCCGAAGTGGCCGCGCGGTTCTGGCGCTGCAGTCTGGAGCCGCGAGACCGCTACGTTCGCAGGTTCGAATCCTGCCTCGGGCATGGATGTGTGTGATGTCCTTAGGTTAGTTAGGTTTAACTAGTTCTAAGTTCTAGGGGACTAATGACCTCAGCAGTTGAGTCCCATAGTGCTCAGAGCCATTTGAACCATTTTCGTTTACCAGTTGCGGAAAAGGTTCAAATGGCTCTGAGCACTATGGGACTCAACTGCTGAGGTCATTAGTCCCCTAGAACTTAGAACTAGTTAAACCTAACTAACCTAAGGACATCACAAACATCCATGCCCGAGGCAGGATTCGAACCTGCGACCGTAGCGGTCTTGCGGTTCCAGACCGCAGCGCCTTTAACCGCACGGCCACTTCGGCCGGCCTGCGGAAAAGGTCGATACCGTATTGATGTATGGCTATTCTGATCAAAAAGCCCAACGGGCGTGTGCTATGTATGCTGCTCGGTATCCTGGACGACATCATCCAAGTGTCCGGACCGATGGCCGGCTAGTTACGTTATTTAAGGGAACAGGAAGCTTTCAGCCACATGTGAAACGTCAGCCACGACCTGCAACAAATGATAATGCCCAAGTAAGTGTTTTAGCTGCTGTCGCGGCTAATCCGCACATCGGCAGCAGACAAATTGCGCGACAATCGAGAATCTCAAAAACGTCGGTGTTGAGAATACTACATCAACATCGGTTGCACCCTTACCATATTTCTATGCACCAGGAATTGCATGGCACGACTTTGAACGTCGTGTACAGTTCTGACACTGGGCACAAGAGAAATTACGGGACGATGACAGATTTTTTGCACGGGTTCTATTTGGCGACGAAGCGTCAGTCACCAACAGCGGTAACATAAACCGACATAATATGCACTATTGGGCAACGGAAAATCCACGATGGCTGCGACAAGTGGAACATCAGCGACCTTGGCGGGTTAATGTATAGCGCGGCTTTATGGGAGGAAGGATAATTGGAACCTATTTTATCGATGGCAATCTAAATGGTGAAGTGTATGCTGATTTCCTACGTAATGTTCTACCGATGTTACTACAAGATGTTTCACTGCATGACAGAATGGCGATGTACTTCCAACATGATGGATGTCCGACACATAGCTCGCGTGCGGTTGAATAGCATATTTCATGACAGGTGGATTTGTCGTCGAAGCACCATACCATGTCCCGCACGTTCAACGGATCTGACGTCCTCACATTTCTTTCTGTGCGGAAAGTTGAAGGATATTTGCTATCGTGATCCACCGACAACGCCTGACAACATGCGTCAGCGCATTGTCAGTGCATGTTCGAACATTACGGAAGGCGAACTACTCGCTGTTGAGAGGAATGTCGTTAAACGTATTGCCAAATGCATTGAGGTCGACAGACATGATTTTGAGAATTTATTGCATTAATGGGGTATTTACAGGTAATCACGCTTTAACAGAAAGTTCACAAAGGTACATGTATCACATTAGAACAAACGAAATAAAATCTCCAAACGAACTTACGTTCTGTATTTTCATTTAAAAAACGTACCTGTTACCAACTGTTCGTCTAAAATTGTGAGCCATATGTTTGTGACTATTACAGCGCATCTATCACAAAGCGAAAAAAGTGGTCCAAGTAAAACATTCATATTTCTTTACGTACTACACGAATACACTCCTGGAAATTGAAATAAGAACACCGTGAATTCATTGTCCCAGGAAGGTGAAACTTTATTGACACATTCCTGGGGTCAGATACATCACATGATCACACTGACAGAACCACAGGCACATAGACACAGGCAACAGAGCATGCACAATGTCGGCACTAGTACAGTGTATATCCACCTTTCGCAGCAATGCAGGCTGCTATTCTCCCATGGAGACGATCGTAGAGATGCTGGATGTAGTCCTGTGGAACGGCTTGCCATGCCATTTCCACCTGGCGCCTCAGTTGGACCAGCGTTCGTGCTGGACGTGCAGACTGCGTGAGACGACGCTTCATCCAGTCCCAAACATGCTCAATGGGGCACAGATCCGGAGATCTTGCTGGCCAGGGTAGTTGACTTACACCTTCTAGAGCACGTTGGGTGGCACGGGATACATGCGGACGTGCATTGTCCTGTTGGAACAGCAAGTTCCCTTGCCGGTCTAGGAATGGTAGAACGATGGGTTCGATGACGGTTTGGATGTACCATGCACTATTCAGTGTCCCCTCGACGATCACCAGTGGTGTACGGCCAGTGTAGGAGATCGCTCCCCACACCATGATGCCGGGTGTTGGCCCTGTGTGCCTCGGTCGTATGCAGTCCTGATTGTGGCGCTCACCTGCACGGCGCCAAACACGCATACGACCATCATTGGCACCAAGGCAGAAGCGACTCTCATCGCTGAAGACGACACGTCTGCATTCGTCCCTCCATTCACGCCTGTCGCGACACCACTGGAGGCGGGCTGCACGATGTTGGGGCGTGAGCGGAAGACGGCCTAACGGTGTGCGGGACCGTAGCCCAGCTTCATGGAGACGGTTGCGAATGGTCCTCGCCGATACCCCAGGAGCAACAGTGTCCCTAATTTGCTGGGAAGTGGCGGTGCGGTCCCCTACGGCACTGCGTAGGATCCTACGGTCTTGGCGTGCATCCGTGCGTCGCTGCGGTCCGGTCCCAGGTCGACGGGCACGTGCACCTTCCGCCGACCACTGGCGACAACATCGATGTACTGTGGAGACCTCACGCCCCACGTGGTGAGCAATTCGGCGGTACGTCCACTCGGCCTCCCGCATGCCCACTATACGCCCTCGCTCAAAGTCCGTCAACTGCACATACGGTTCACGTCCACGCTGTCGCGGCATGCTACCAGTGTTAAAGACTGCGATGGAGCTCCGTATGCCGCGGCAAACTGGCTGACACTGACGGCGGAGGTGCACAAATGCTGCGCAGCTAGCGCCATTCGACGGCCAACACCGCGGTTCCTGGTGTGTCCGCTGTGCCGTGCGTGTGATCTTTGCTTGTACAGCCTTCTCGCAGTGTCCGGAGCAAGTATGGTGGGTCTGACACACCGGTGTCAATGTGTTCTTTTTTCCATTTCCAGGAGTGTATGTAATAACAACTGGGAGTTCCTATTTAAAAAAACGCAGTTGATATCCGTTTGACCTATGGCAGCGCCATCTAGCGGGCCATCTGGTTTCCCCCTTCAAGCTAGACAAGTTTCGTTCTTTGTAGTACTTTTTCGTTTGACGCTTATTTCGTAAGATATTTGGCCCGGTCACGATCAATGGACCACCCTGTATACAGCTCCACAAGCGTAACGCGCAGATAACACCGATAGTCAATCTACATGATGGACCTGGTGCAGGGTGGTAGCACCTACGTTGCTGTTCTTCAGCCTCTTTAAACAGAAGTTAGAAATACGTAAAAAGAGATTTTTAAGAGTAAAACATGATGTGAGAGTTCAAGATGTTTGATGTGTGTACTTTGGAATCCAGTATCTTGGTGGTGTGGAGTAATTAGTACACTGACGGAAAAAATAACAGCACCAAAAAAAAAAATATTTTGCGCAGTGAAATTTCGGGAATATACTGTCTAGGTAACATATTTAAGTGATTAAGCGCGAGATAAGCCATTACAGCCATTACAGTATTTCACAACACTGGTACATTAGTAACCGGTGTTATCACCATAATGTTGAATGCAAGTATGCATACGTGAATTTTTGTTGTTATAGAGTTTCCGGATGTTAGTCTGAGGGATGGAGTTCCATGCCTGCTGCACTTGATCGGTTAATACGCGGTCGATTAATGCTGAGTGGATGACTCTGGAGTTTTCTTCCCATGATGTTCCATATATGCTTGACTGGAGACAGATCTGCAGATAGAGCAGGCCAAGCCAACATGTCGACACTCTGCAGAGCATATCGGGCTGGAACAGCGATATTTGGGCGAGCGTTATTCAGACGGAAAACACCTCGTGGAATGCTCTTCATCAATGGCAGCACAAGAGGTAGGTGTAGTTCCGGTGTACATAGCACGCAGATAAGTTGGCTGCAGGCACTCAAATGGCCTGCTCACCAATACACGGCCGTTACTGGCACCGACACAGAACCGACTTTCATAGGAAAACACGACAGGTCTCCACCCTGTCTGCCAATGAGTTGCAAATAACACTGGTTTTGCGTCAGTGGAATGCAAGCTACAGAGAATCGCGCTCTGAGCTGTCCTTGAAGTAACAGATTTTTAAAAGTTCGTTGTGTCACTGCGGTGCCAACTGCTGATCAAATTGCTGCTGCAAATGGAAGTGTCGTGTGGCTAGGGCCTCCCGCTGGGTAGACGGTTCGCCTGGTGCAAGTCTTTCGAGTTGACGCCACTTCGGCGACTTGTGTGTCGATGCAGATGAATGGAAAAACTAGTAGAAGCCGACCTCGGGGAAGATCAGTTTGGAGTCCGTAGAAATACTGGAACACGTGAGGCAATACTGACCTTACGACTTATCTTAGAAGAAAGATTAAGGAAAGGCAAACCTACGTTTCTAGCATTTGTAGACTTAGAGAAAGCTTTTGACAATGTTGACTGGAATACTCTCTTTCAAATTCTAAAGGTGGCAGGGGTAAAATAAGGGGAGCGGCAGGCTATTTACAATTTGTACAGAAACCAGATGGCAGTTATAAGAGTCGAGGGGCATGAAAGGGAAGCAGTGGTTGGGAAGGGAGTAAGACAGGGTTGTAGCCTCTCCCCGATGTTATTCAATCTGTATATTGAGCAAGCAGTAAAGGAAACAAAAGAAAAATTCGGAGTAGGTATTAAAATCCATGGAGAAGAAATAAAAACTTTGAGGTTCGCCGATGACATTGTAATTCTGTCAGAGACAGCAAAGGACTTGGAAGTGCAGTTGAACGGAATGGACAGTGTCTTGAAGGGAGGATATAAGATGAACATCAACAAAAGCAAAACGAGGATAATGGAATGTAGTCGAATTAAGTCGGGTGATGTTGAGGGTATTAGATTAGGAAATGAGACACTTAAAGTAGTAAAGGAGTTTTGCTATTTGGGGAGCAAAATAACTGATGATGGTCGAAGTAGAGAGTATATAAAATGTAGACTGGCAACGGCAAGGAAAGCGTTTCTGAAGAAGAGAAATTTGTTAACATCGAGTATAGATTTAAGTGTCAGGAAGTCATTTCTGAAAGTATTTGTATGGAGTGTAGCCATGTATGGAAGTGAATCATGGACGGTAAATAGTTTGGACAAGAAGAGAATAGAAGCTTTCGAAATGTGGTGCTACAGAAGAATGCTGAAGATTAGATGGGTAGATCACATAACTAATGAGGAGGTACTGAATAGGATTGGGGAGAAGAGAAGTTTGTGGCACAACTTGACCAGAAGAAGGGATCGGTTGGTAGGACATGTTCTGAGGCATCAAGGGATCACCAATTTAGCATTGGAGGGCAGCGTGGAGGGTAAAAATCGTAGAGGGGGACCAAGAGATCAATACACTAAGCAGATTCAGAAGGATGTAGGTTGCAGTAGGTACTGGGAGATGAAGAAGCTTGCACAGGATAGAGTAGCATGGAGAGCTGCATCAAACCATTCTCAGGACTGAAGACCACAACAACAACAACAGGGACAACACAACAACCAGTCCCCGAGCAGATAAAATCCCCGACCCAGCCGGGAATCTAACCTGGGCCGTTAGGTATGACATTCCGCCGCGCTGACCACTCAGCTACCAGGGGCGGACATTACTGCTGCAGATGCACGATGCGCCAGACCGATACGCCGAATACTGTGGTCTTCCCTCACGGTAGTGCCATGTGGCCGTCTGAATATCGGTCGTCTTGCGACCGCACAGTCTCGTGACCACCGCTGTCAGCAGTCATGTGCAATGGCTACATTCTTGCCAAGTCATTCTGCAACATCGCAGAAGGAACTTCCAGCTTCTCGTAGCCCTGTTATAAAAATTTAGTGACCTGTTGATCATAGCGTCTTTGTAGCCTTACAGGCATTCTTGACTAGCAGCAACTCACCACGTCCAGTCTCAAACGTAACTAAAGTTCACGACCATTACGGCGTATATTTAAAGCTACTCTCACGCCACTGGCGCGAAATTTGAATATACATCATTCAGATGTATGAACACGCCTACCAACTTTCTTTTTTTTTCAGTGTATTTGGAAGCTTCCGTGATTGGAATGAATGTATTACGAAAAAAAGATGTGAATACTGGGGATGTTCGAGAGAAGGAGTTGGGTGGGATTACAGTTCCGAAGGTAAAGAGTGGATTAGAGCATTTCTTTGGGAATGAAGGATCTAGGCTACGTTGCAGTTCACAGGATAGGTACATTTTATGAAGGATATTGTCGTCTGGGAGAGAAAGGTGGTTGAAATTACGCTTCCAAAGGTCGAGAATGTATGGCGACGTAAGGAAGGTGGTTCTGAGCAGTACAGGTTTGCAGTAGACCAGGGGCCTTTGATATGCGGAATACAATGGGCATTTGGTATCCAAATTTGGGTGGAGGGGGGAGGGGGAGGGAGTAGGGAGTGTAGATTGTGAGCGTATTCCTGCTGGTGCAAGATACGGGTGGTGGAGGGTAAACGGATATGGAGCGAAGGGGTTCATGACATTCAAGGATTTGGAGGCTCGGAGACACACCCAACATTTTTATGTGTGAGGATATGATTGATGTTAGGCATGTGATTTAGTCGCTATCTGCGACTAATAAGTAGTTTATGTGTTACAGAGTCCCAACATACTGCTAGTTCGAACAGCGACCAAGACAGAAAGAAAGTATTTGTTTTGGTCTGTAATAGCAATTTTTTAATTTGCCGGCTGGCTACCGGTTTCGGTACGCATGACCGTCCTCAGACAAACCTGTGATCAAATAATCAGTTTGCAGAGTGATTCAGTAAACCAGAGGACAGCGCCAGGCGAGTAAATAAAATAATAAATCTTACCTAAATGTAAACACATAACTATGTGGAGAAATGAATAAACACTGCCCGTGAGATACTAGACTCGAACCCTGAGCCCCACGCGCTTAAGTCGCGCATGTGGACCCGGTGCTACGCCGACGTGAATGTATGTACGTATGATCAGGTGCGACAGACCAATAGGCACAACCGCAGCACTTGTGGCGAGGTACTTCATCTGGTGACGTCACGTATTCAATATCTGTCATCCACTTTTGTCGTACTCCCCGTCATTGCAACACCATGGGTCTCATATTAAATCACCTGTCTCAGCGTAATCTGTGCTGTACAGTTAAACTATTAATGTGAGAAACATTGCCCCCTATAAGGAGTAGCATTACTTCACCCAGTCTTCTTGGTCGCTGTTCTTGGACTACGTCTGCAAGATGTCTCAGTTGTTGATAGTAAATATCAGCAGTGATGGTTGTAGCTCGGGGAAGCAATTCGTAGTACACAACAAAGTCGCTGTTCCACCAGATGCAGAACATTATGTTTTGGGGATGCGAGCAGGTCTTTGTACGGGAAGTTGCTACTTTGCTTGGGCTCAACCATTCCTTTCTTTTCCTTATGTCACCATTTATCGTCACTACTAACGATAGAGGATAGGGATGGATGGTGTTGCTCACGAGCCAATCGATGACGAGTAAGCAGAGAGGCACATACGGCCACCCATCGATTTTTGTGATTTTAGCTTAGAGGATGTGGTTTCCATGCAATCCATTTCTGGACCTTCCCCATTGCATGCAAATGTCGCACGATAGTGGAATGATCCCAGTTCATTAGGTTTGCCAGTTCTTGAGTTCACTGACGGCAATCATTGTGAATTAACGCGTTTAAGCGATCATCAAACCCCGAAGGACTTCCTGAATGTGGAGAGTCACTAATGTCAAAACGTTTCTCCTTAAAACGAAAAAACCGTTTTGTTATCATGCTCTGTGCAATGGCATTATCCCCACACATGGCAAAAACGTTTCCGTTTGCCTCAACTGCTGTCACACCTCTACTGAACACAAACAGAAGGATATGTACAAAATGTTTCGATTTCTCCACTTGGCATTTCATTTTCTAGCGTCCACATCTCCATTCACTATCTCCGAATGAGAAAATGGCAGTATGTAAACTCAAACAGCAACAGTGAACAGCGAACACTACAATTTAAAAATTTCAACCGGAATACGAACGTGCAAAACGAAGACACTACGAACTTATGCCCAGACCTAATATACTACTGGCCATGAAAATTGCTATACCAAGAAGAAATGCAGATGATAAACCGGTATTCATTGGACAAATATATTATACTAGAACTTACATGTGATTACATTTTCACGCAATTTCTGTGCATAGATCCTGAGAAATCAGTACCCAAAACAACCACCTCTGGCCGTAATAACGGCCTTGATACGCCTGGGCATTGAGTAAAACAGAGCTTGGACGGCGTGTACACTTACAGCTGCCCATGCAGATTCAACACGATACCACAGTTCATCACGAGTAGTGACTGGCGTATTGTGACGAGGCAGTTGCTCCGCCACCATTGACCTGACGTTTTCGATTGGTGAGAGATCTGGAGAATGTGCTGGCCAGGGCATCAGTCGAACATTTTCTGTATCCGGAAAGGCCCGTACAGGACCTGCAACATGCGGTCGTGCATTATCCCGCTGAAATGTAGGGTTTCGCAGGAATCGAATGAAGGGTAGAGCCACGGGTCGTAACACATCTGAAATGTAACGTCCACTGTTCAAAGTGCCGTCAATGCGAACAAGAGGTGACCGAGACGTGTAACCAATGGCACCCCATACCATCACGCCGGGTGATACGCCAGTATGGCAATGATGAATACACGCTTCCAATGTGCGTTCACCGCGATGTCGCCAAACGCGGATGCGACCATCATGATGCTGTAAACAGAACCTGGATTCATCCGAAAAAATGACGTTTTGCCATTCGTGCACCCAGGTTCGTCGTTGAGTACACCACCGCAGGCGCTCCTGTCTATGATGCAGCGTCAAGGGTAACCGCAGACATGGTATCCGAGTTGATAATCCATGCTGCTGCAAACGTCGTCGAACTGTTGGTGCAGAAGGTTGTTGTCTTGCAAACGTCCCCATATGTTGACTCAGGCATCAAAACGTGGCTGCACGATCCGTTACAGCCAAGCGGATAAGATGCCTGTCATCTGGACTGCTAATGATACGAGGCCGTTGGGATCCAGCACGGCGTTCCGTATTACCCTCCTGAACCCACCGATTCCATATTCTGCTAACAGACATTGGATCTCGACCAACGCGAGCAGCAATGTCGCGATACGATAAACGCCGGCCATGGTGGCCGTGAGGTTCTAGGCGCTACAGTCTGGAACCACGTGACCGCTACGGTCGCAAGTTCGAATCCTGCCTCGGGCATGGATGTGTGTGATGTCGTTAGGTTGGTTAGATTTAAGTAGTTCTAAGTTCTAGGGGACTGATAACCACAGCAGTTAAGTCCCATAGTGCTCAGAGCCATTTTAACCAACCATTTTTGATACGATAAACCGCAATCGCGACAGGCTACAACCCGACCTTTATCAAAGTCGGAAACGTGATGGTACTCATTTCTCCTTCTTACAGGAGGCATCACAACAACGTTTCACCACCATGCAACACCGGTCAACTGCTGTTTGTGTCTGAGAAATCGGTTGGAAACTTTCCTCGTGTCAGCACGTTGTAGGTGTCGCCACCGGCGCCAACCTTGTGTGAATGCTCTGAAAAGCTGATCATTTGCATATCACAGCATCTTCTTCCTGTCGGTTAAATTTCGTGTCTGTAGCACGTCATCTTCGTGGTGTAGCAGATTTAATGGCCAGTAGTGTAGTATTCTGCAACTGTAGGTTAATGATCTTTGGCCGCATTTCCTGTTTCATGTTTGTCCCAGCAGTATGTGTTCGTACGCAGGGGCTATCAGCAGCGCCGCATCGCGTTTCCTCCACGCCGTGTACAGTTTAAGTCTATTGTGGCCTTTCGTTTAATGATTACAATTCAGGGTTCCATTCTGGCCTTTTTTCGAGTGTTAGTCCATGATAACTTTGGCCTCGTACGCATCGACCTATATTGATTCTGAACCTGTTGCTCGTCAAGGCGTCGTTAGCAGATTGTTTCTCGTGTACCGGAACACGACGTCCCTAACAAGCGTAGTCTAGCCAGTGGGTTGATTGTAATATGCACGACCGTGCGGACGGGCCACTGGTGCGTGGCCGTCTACGTCAGCCCCGCGAAATGACTGCTTCCCGCGGGCGAACTGTAATTTCCGTTGCAGCCACCCCCTCCCTCTAGCACCCTCCTAAATACACCATGAGCACGCGCTGATTGCATCTCGCCACTTGATTACTGCGTGCGTGCGCTTAATTGTCGGCGTTCCTAACGGGATGAGCTTTAAGTATTCACGCTGGCGCGTCACGCTGCCCCGCCGTCGCCACTTGGCGTCAGTAATCACCAAACAACGGCGTCCCGTCTCGTCGATAGGCTCGCCTCTGGAAGTGGGAGTGATCACCTTCATCTCTCTCTATAACTGCAGAAACAGAGAAAAAAAAGATACTAGGGGAAGCCGCGGATCTGACGTAACGGTGTGAAGAGCTGTGTGGTTGATGAGGTTTAGGTACACTGGGAAGGAAGCTGAGGTGGCTAATCGCTTTAGATATCAGCCAAAGTGTTTGAATGTGAGGCCCTGTCTTTAGCGTTGCGGTGTCCAAAAGGACCCGTATAATGCCAAGAATTTGTAGTGAAGGAAAGAACTGTGAAAAGACATGACAGTAACTGCATTTATTGAACTATTACGTAACATTTAGAAGTGCAACTGTTAACTGATGCCCATGTATGTACTCTCTTTTTTTTTAGTTTGATGCTGTCCGCCACGAATTCCCGTCCTGAGCCAACCGCTTCATCTCAGAATGGCACTTGCAACCTACGTCCTCAATTACTTGCTGGATGTATTCCAATCTCTGTCTTCCTCTACAGATTTTGCCCTCTAAAGCTCCCTCTAGTGCCATGGAAATCATTCCCTGATGTCTTAACGAATGTCCTATCATCCTGCACCTTCCCCTTGTCAGTGTTTCACACATATTCCTTTCATCTCCGATTCTGCGCAGAACCTCCTCATTCCTAAACGTTATCAGTACACCTAATTTTCGACATTCGGCTGTAGCACCCCATCTCAAATGCTTCGATTCTCTTCTGTTCCGGTTTCCCCACATTCTACACTCCTGGAAAATTGAAATAAGAACACCGTGAATTCATTGTCCCAGGAAGGGGAAACTTTATTGACACATTCCTGGGGTCAGATACATCACATGATCACACTGACAGAACCACAGGCACATAGACACAGGCAACAGAGCATGCACAATGTCGGCACTAGTACAGTGTATATCCACCTTTCGCAGCAATGCAGGCTGCTATTCTCCCATGGAGACGATCGTAGAGATGCTGCATGTAGTCCTGTGGAACGGCTTGCCATGCCATTTCCACCTGGCGCCTCAGTTGGACCAGCGTTCGTGCTGGACGTGCAGACCGCGTGAGACGACGCTTCATCCAGTCCCAAACATGCTCAATGGGGGACAGATCCGGAGATCTTGCTGGCCAGGGTAGTTGACTTACACCTTCTAGAGCACGTTGGGTGGTACGGGATACATGCGGACGTGCATTGTCCTGTTGGAACAACAAGTTCCCTTGCCGGTCTAGGAATGGTAGAACGATGGGTTCGATGACGGTTTGGATGTACCGTGCACTATTCAGTGTCCCCTCGACGATCACCAGTGGTGTACGGCCAGTGTAGGAGATCGCTCCCCACACCATGATGCCGGGTGTTGGCCCTGTGTGCCTCGGTCGTATGCAGTCCTGATTGTGGCGCTCACCTGCACGGCGCCAAACACGCATACGACCATCATTGGCACCAAGGCAGAAGCGACTCTCATCGCTGAAGACGACACGTCTCCATTCGTCCCTCCATTCACGCCTGTCGCGACACCACTGGAGGCGGGCTGCACGATGTTGGGGCGTGAGCGGAAGACGGCCTAACGGTGTGCGGGACCGTAGCCCAGCTTCGTCGAGACGGTTGCGAATGGTCCTCGCCGATACCCCAGGAGCAACAGTGTCCCTAATTTGCTGGGAAGTGGCGGTGCGGTCCCCTACGGCACTGCGTAGGATCCTACGGTCTCGGCGTGCATCCGTGCGTCGCTGCGGTCCGGTCCCAGGTCGACGGGCACGTGCACCTTCCGCCGACCACTGGCGACAACATCGATGTACTGTGGAGACCTCACGCCCCACGTGTTGAGCAATTCGGCGGTACGTCCACCCGGCCTCCCGCATGCCCACTATACGCCCTCGCTCAAAGTCCGTCAACTGCACATACGGTTCACGTCCACCTTATCGCGGCATGCTACCAGTGTTAAAGACTGCGATGGAGCTCCGTATGCCACGGCAAACTGGCTGACACTGACGGCGGCGGTGCACAAATGCTGCGCAGCTAGCGCCATTCGACGGCCAACACCGCGGTTCCTGGTGTGTCCGCTGTGCCGTGCGTGTGATCATTGCTTGTACAGCCCTCTAGCAGTGTCCGGAGCAAGTATGGTGGGTCTGACACACCGGTGTCAATGTGTTCTTTTTTCCATTTCCAGGAGTGTATGTTCCACTACCATACAACGCTGTCCTCCAAACGCACATTTTCAGTAATTTCTTCCTCAAATTAAGCCCTATGTTTGATATTAGTATACTCCTCTTGGCCGGGAATGCCTGTTTCGCCAGTGCTAGTCTGTTTTTGATGACCTCCCTGCTCCACCCGCCAATGGTTATTTTGCTGCCTAGGTAGCATAGTTCCTGAGCTTCATTTATTTCGTGATCGTCAATGCTGATGTTAAGTTTCTCGTTGTTCTCATTTCTGCTAATTCTCATGATTTTCGTCTTTCTCAGATTTACTCTCAATCCATATTCTGTAGATTCTGTACTCGTCAAACCATTCATTCCATTCAGCAGATCATGCAATTCTTCTTCACTTTTAGGATAGCAATGTCATCAGCCAATCGTATCATTGATATCCTTTCTCCTTGAATTTCAATTCCACTCCTGAACAATTCTTTTTTTCCATCATTGCTTCTTCGATGTACAGGTTGAACAGTAGCGGCGAAAGACTACATCCCTGTCTTATACTCTTTCTAATCCTAGCACTTCGTTTTTGGTCGTCCACTCTTATTATTCCGTCTTGGCTCTTGCACATATTGTATATTACCAGTCTCTCCATATAGCTTACCCCTATTTTTCTCAGGATTTCGAACATCTTTCACCATTTTTGCATTGTCGAATGCTTTTTCCAGGTCGACAAATCCTATTAACGTGTCTTTATTTTTCTTTAGTCTTGCTTCAGTTATCAGTCGCAACAGTCACAACTGCCTGTCTGGTGTCTTCACCTTTCCTAAAGCCAAACTGATCGTCATCTAGCGCATCCTCAATTTTCTTTTCCATTCTTCTGTACATTATTCTTGTCAGCAACTTGGATGCATGAGCTGTTAAGCTGATTATGCGACAATTCTCGCACTTGTCACCCCTTGCAATCTTCGGAATTGTTATTTTTCGGAAAGTCATATGTTATGTCGCCAGATTCATATATTCTACACACCGACGTGAATAGTCGTTTTGTTGCCAGTTCCCCCAATGATTTCAGAAATTCTGAGGGCATGTTATCTATCCCTTCTGCCTTATTTGATCTTATGTCCTCAATAACTCTCTTAAATTTTGATTGCCGGCCGCTGTGGCCGAGCGGTTCTAGGCGCTTCAGTCCGGAACCGCGCTGCTGCTACGGTCGCAGGTTCGAATCCTGCCTCAGGCGTGGATGTGTGTGATATCCTTAGGTTAGTTAGGTTTAAGTAGTTCTAAGTCTATGGGACTGATGACCTCAGATCTTAAGTCCCATAGTGCTTAGAGCCATTTGAACCACTTAATTTTGATTCTGATACTGGATCCCCTATTTCTGAATCACATCAGACAAATCTTCCCTCTCACTGAGGACTTCAGTGCACTCTTTCCACCTATCCGCTCTCTCCTCTGCATTTAATAGTGGAATTCCCGTTGCACTCTTAATGTTACCGTCCTTGCTTATAATTTCGACGAATATTATTTTGACTTTCTTATATGCTGAGTCAGTCCTTCCGACAATCATTTCTTTTTCGATTTCATCACAATTTTCGTCCAGCCATTTAGTCTTAGCATCCCTGCACTTCCTATTTATTTCATTCCTCAGTGACTTGTATTTCTGTATTCCTGAATTTCCCTGAACAGTTTTGTACTTTTTTTCTGTCTTAGATCAACTGAAGTATTTCTTCTGTTACCCATGATTTCTACGCAGTTACCTTCTTTGTACCTACGTTATTCTTTCCAACTTCTGTGATTGACCTTTTAGAGACATCCACCCCTCTTCAACAGCACTGCCTACCGAGCTATTCGTTATTGCTGTATCTGGAGCTTTGGAGAACTTCAAGCGTATCTCGTCATTCCATAGTATTTCCGTGTCCTACTTCTTTGCTTACTAATTCTTCCTGAATACTCTCTTAAACTTCAGCCTACTCTAGATCACTACTGAACTGTGATCTGAGTCTATATCTGCTCCTGGGTACACCTTACAATCCAGTACCTGATTTCGGAATCTCTGTCTAACCACGACGTAATCTAATTGAAATCTTGCCGTATTTGTTACAAACTAAGTTACTCTTTCTCCTCTCCCATTCTCGTCCCAAGTCCACATTCTCCTGTAACATTTTCTTCTACACCTTCCCCTATAGTTGCATTCCAGTTTCTCATGACTATTAGATTTCAACTCCCTTTACGTAATGTATTACCCTTTCAATATCATCGTATACTTTCTCTATCTGTTCATCTTCGGCTTGCGATCTCGGCATGTATACCTGAACTATTATTGTCGGTGTTGGTTTAATGGTGAATCTGAGAAGAACAACCCCATCACTGAATTGTTCACAGTAACACACTCTCTGCCCTACCTTCCTGTTCATAACGAATCCTTCTCCCGTTACACCATTTTCTGCTGCTGTTGATATTGTCTTCTTTCCATTTCACTTTACTGACCTTTACTATATCTAGATTGAGCATTTGCATATCCCTTTTCTAATTTTCTAGCTTCCCCAACTGGTTAAAACTTCTGACATTCTACCTCCCCCTTGGCAGTCCCCTCCCAGAGATCCGAATGAGGGACGATTCCGGAACCTTTTGCCAATAGAGAGATCACCACGACACTTTTTCAGTTACAGCCCACATGTGCTGTGGATGCACGTTATGTGCCTTTAATGCAGTGGTTTCCATTGCCTTCTGTTTCCTTATGCCGTTGATCACAGCTGATTCTTCCGCCTTTAGGAGCAGTTTCCCATCCCAAAGACAAGAGAGTGCCCTGAATATCTGTCCGCTCCTCCGATCTCTCGGGCAAGGCCATTAGCAGACTGAGGGTAACTTCTTATGCCGCAAGTCTTCGGCTGCCAATGCTGATTATTAATCAAAATTTAAGCGGCGGCGGGTTTCTAACCCGGGTCCGAGAACGTTTTGATTACTAATCTGAGACGCTATCCCTAGACCACGGGTGCAGTACTGTTTGGAAAAAATAAAACATCACGACCGGGAGATGTGACGACAATGAAATTTATTCCGCCGATTAGGGACGTGACAAGAGACAAATCATTATTTACAGACCAATATATGCACTGTGGCTGTGGAAACTCATAATCTGCATACGCTACTGGGGAATACTTTGCCACGTGGATTGCGGGCGCGTCAACAAAGCTTAAACAGTGGCTGCAGGAGGAGCTGAACGATGTTGTCGACCGACCATATCCCAAGTATGTCCGATGGGCGACATGTCAGGTGAACAGGCAGGCCAGGGAGACAATAATATCCGTCGTTCTTCGAAGAAGGCTTGTACACTCCTCGCCACATGTGGCCGGACGTTGTCATGTTGAAATGTGGCACGTGGAAAGGCCCGCAGGTTGGGCAGTGCCCAACCTCCTTGATGTAGCGGTAGTGTTCGGTTTGCCTTCAAGATATACGAGAAGAGATCAACTGTTGTAGGCAATGGCGCCCCAAACAATAACACTTGGCGCTTATCCGCTTCGTCGCTCAACAGCACACACTGCGCGACTGCGTCCACCAGGGCGGCGTCGAAAACGTATGAGGCCATCTCTGTAGGAACAAGTGGAAGCGGAACTCGCCCGAAAATATTACTCAGCACGCCAGTGTCGGCGTTCACGTGTTCATTGCAGTAGTCTGTAGCATTGGTCGGTTCTGGTCAATGGAGAAGACAGCGTCGGACTTTCGACGGTGAAATGTCCACACCCGTTGCAGTGCTCCAAAGTCGCGCCAATACTATGGATGAAGCTGTTCTGTTACGACCAAGAGGACAAATGGCGGTCACCTAGCGTTACTGTCACATTGTGTCTTCCAGTACCCTGTCGGTACTGTGCTCGGCCCTCTTCTCTCTACTGGTTCCACACACGTCTCACTGTTGAAGAAGCGTGCCCTGTACGAGTCACAATGTCATGGAGCGGCAGACACGCCTCCCGGAGACCAATTATTCTGCCTCGTTCTAACGCACACACATGCCGAGTTTCTACCCTGTGATGTCGAGGAGGCTTGGTTACACATTTCCACCTCGTATGACGGCTCCGTACAGACTGAGCGTTGCTTAACACTGACCTGTCCACTCACACAAAGAGGTAGCTGTTAGGCCTACTTGTAAGCCATATCTCTGCCATTAAAACCACTTATTATTCCGCTGCTCTATGTGTATCGTGGTGTGTTTCAGACCATTGCTTCTGGTTGTTTCACTTCTTACAAACACTAGTATAATTTGTATTTCTGTAAACGGTAAGTTCTCTACGTACTTGCTGAGAGACTGTCTGAGGGAAAGACTAAAGTGGAGATAACGCCCGCTCAATGTAGAGACCACAGTCTCCGTCGTAATACTCACTGCTGCGAAAGTTGTTACCAACTGGCACTGCCGCGCGAAGTGGACGCACGGTTTGAGGCGCCATATCACGGATTGCACGGCCCCATCCTGCCGGAGATTCGAGTCCTCCATCAGGCATGGGTGTGTGTGGGTGTTCTCCCTAACGTAAGTTATGTTACGTTAGTTTATAGTAGTGTGTAAGTCTAGGGACCGATGACCTCAGCAGTTTGGTCCCTAAGGAATTCACACACATTTTAACAACTGGCACTGGAAGCGACTCTAGAGCGTCTAAAAAACCACCTTTTTCTAAAGTTCTTTTGTTTTTCAATTTATTGGCTTTCAGTACGTGCCCTCACAGCCATGTCAACAGTGGAATGTCAATTACGACGATGCGACAGCACAACACTCAAGTTTTTGTATGTGATCCTTGTGACCGATGGTCCTTGGGAATTCGCCTGTTCACTTACGTAGTAAAATGAAACGCCAGATGTCGTCGTTTTGATGTTATTTTATTATAGTGCAACCAGTTTCGGTGACTCAGGCCTTAGCTGACGCTGAGGGGTTTGGACTCATATCGTATACACAAACCCAACAGTGGCGAACACCTATGAACTGGTTTCGTAGGGTACTGTAACAGCGTTGTTGTGTCTGCAACCATCAGAAACAACATTGTTGTTACAGTATTTTACGGAAGCCAATTTTCGATGTTGGCCACTAATCGGATCCTGTATACGATCGGAGTTCACCCCCTCAGCGTCACTTACCACCCTAAAGATGGTGTGCTGAGCCACCGAAACTAGTTGCAGTATAATAAATAACATCAAAAAGATGGCTGAAGGTGTTTCATTTTGTTAGGTAACACAACACAGTACCCGGGAGGAAAAAAAATTCTCAGTTTTGCCGCGAAATGAACACGGGTCTTTTCAGTTAGCAATCCGCCGCGCTGACCACGCAGCTAACGTTGCGTTACATACGCTTCCTTTTATAAAAACCGTTCTATAAGTGGATTCAAACAGATACTTTTCCCTTTCATCAGATAACGTACTGAGTCTTGTGGCCTGTTGGCGCTTGGCCCCCTGTTGTCACAACATATAACAAACATCAGTTCTAGTGTCGTGACTGTATATGTTACACGAAGATTGAAAACAACTACAAAGAGTAAACCGTGATAGTACGACTTGGAGTAACAGATGACAGGGCTGTTGGTAGTGTTTGTAGGACATACACAGGGCTTTTAAAACTAAGTACACATAATATTACAGGTGATAAAAAGAACCTTTTTTATGCAACAAGAATTTTTCAGAAGCGGCAGGTGTCCATGAAGTTTTGACACCAGTGATGTTCAGAGACGGTGCTCAAGCAACTGCGTGATAAATTTTGTTTTACAGATGTTGCTGAAATGCTGTCCGTTTACAACAATACAGAAATGCCATCTGCGTGCTAATGATTGTCCAAGAAACTCGAAACAACTAGGCGTTTCAAGAGAAGGGCTACTGAAACACCCCGTTAGAAAAATTAGTGAATTACTGTGCTGATGAACTTCTTACATTATTTGATTTTCAACCAGCTGAGCAAAACTGATCGTATTCAGACATTTCTCTCTTTACTTATTCTGATCATCACTAAACTGACACACAATATTTTTAGCGCAGCACAATCTGACCTTCAATAATCTCCACAAAAGAATGGCCCTGACTAACAATAACCTATACCTTTCACGAATCACTTGCCTCACAAAAATCTTCGTTACTCGAACTACTGCAATACAGCGAGCGCCAATACTGCCAGCTTAATAAAAGATTCTAACTACTGAAGGCACTAACTACTGATAGGCATACTTAGCAAATGAAAGATTTTGATAGAGAACAAACAATGTATTTACCTTAATAGTGTTCAAAGGTCATAATATATATATACAGGGTGATTCAAAAAGAATACCACAACTTTAAAAATGTGTATTTAATGAAAGAAACATAATATAACCTTCTGTTATACATCATTACAAAGAGTATTTAAAAAGGTTTTTTTTCACTCAAAAACAAGTTCAGAGATGTTCAATATGGCCCCCTCCAGACACACGAGCAATATCAACCCGATACTCCAACTCGTTCCACACTCTCTGTAGCATATCAGGCGTAACAGTTTGGATAGCTGCTGTTATTTCTCGTTTCAAATCATCAATGGTGGCTGGGAGAGGTGGCCGAAACACCATATCCTTAACATACCCCCATAAGAAAAAATCGCAGGGGGTAAGATCAGGGCTTCTTGGAGGCCACTGATGAAGTGCTCTGTCACGGGCTGCCTGGCGGCCGATCCATCGCCTCGGGTAGTTGACGTTCAGGTTTCATAACTAACCTTTTTCGTAGGACTCTCCATACAGTTGATTGTGGAATTTGCAGCTCTCTGCTAGCTCTGCGAGTCGATTTTCCTGGGCTGCGAACAAATGCTTGCTGGATGCGTGCTACATTTTCATCACTCGTTCTCGGCCGTCCAGAACTTTTCCCTTTGCACAAACACCCATTCTCTGTAAACTGTTTATACCAACGTTTAATACACCACCTATCAGGAGGTTTAACACCATACTTCGTTCGAAATGCACGCTGAACAACTGTCGTCGATTCAGTTCTGCCGTACTCAATAACACAAAAAGCTTTCTGTTGAGCGGTCACCATCTTAGCATCAACTGACGCTGACGCCTAGTCAACAGCGCCTCAAGCGAACAAATGTACAACTAAATGAAACTTTATAGCTCCCTTAATTCGCCGACAGATAGTGCTTAGCTCTGCCTTTTGTCGTTGCAGAATTTTAAATTCCTAAAGTTGTGGTATTCTTTTTGAATCACCCTATATATATATATATATATATATATATATATATATATATATATATATATATATATATATATATATATAAGTTCAGGACATCCAGTCTTACAAATTTACTGTCTCTGGTGGACACACGTGCAGATCATCCGCTCTCAAAACTTCGCCATCTCTCTCCTCACATCCACCACTGCTGGCGGCTCACCTACAACTGCGCAACGCTACGCGCTGTTCACATCCAACTGCCCAACACTACAATAGCGAATATTTCAACAATGCCAAACAGCCACAGACTGCACACAGCACAGCCAGTGATTTTCATACAGAGCGCTACGTGGCGTTACTAACATAAAAACCTAAACAGCCTACTTACATAGCCCCCATGTTCCCCACAAAAAATTTTACAAATTGTTTTGGGCAGTGGCCAATACAGATTTAAAAATTTTTTTTATAATCACAGTAACAAAGATATCAATTGCACACACTTAAAGACAGTCCTGATCATTTATCACAATAGTAATTACAGTTTTTTTTTCACAAAGTCTGATTAGTAAAAGAAAATGCACACGGAAGTAGTGGATTTCCATGCAGTCTTGAAGAAGTAGTGTTGTCCTTCCAACGGAAAGACAGTGTGAACTCTTGACATGCAGACAGGTAATGGGCCACAACAGAGCTAACCCAAAGCAGAGTCAGTCGAAGCTGAAGAATATTGGTAGGTAGGTCATCACAGACCAGACCCTCTGTAGTCCTGGCAGAGATTATGGTATTGGTGGGCCACCAGAGTTATACAGACCCACTGCAGTCTCTGTAGAAATAATGGTATTGGTGGGCCATCGAAGGTGCGGACCCACTGTAGTCCTTGTAGAGACGGCCAGCAGCCATCTGTTGCGACTGTGCGGTGCACAATCACCATCGAAGAGTCTTGCGGATAATATAGCAAGTCCATAAACCACCACTTGTGCACTCACAAAATTTTTGGAATTGTCCTTAGCACCAGCAATGCTGTTAACCAGTCCCTTGCTGAATTGTTAACACACGTGCAAACACTAACAGTCCCACCTTCTCACATATTGTGCATATACTATGACCAACATAAATGTGTGCACTGAAATGAATGTTTAGAAGTTACTTAATTTGATGGACTGGTGTCAATTACAATTTTGTAACATGAGAATACAATTACAAAGATACAGAAAACATCATTAAAAACATGATACTACAGCTAACATTTGTAGTAAAGCAGGCTTTACAAAAAAATAGAAATAAACATATACATCAGTGTTACAGGAATTATGACATAAGTAAATAAATAAAATAATGAGAATAGTTTTCGAAACATTAATTTCACACATGAGCATTAAAACAGAACAGAATAAATAATGTCTAAACACCTTTACAAAGAAAATAACATATTATTAGAAAAATTCTACAACATAACTCTTACCAGATAAACACATAAATACAGGAAGAACACAAATACACAAGGGTACACAAACACATAGCGGAATAACACAAAAGGAAAGGACAGGGATTGTTTTACTGCAGTATTTTGCAAACAGAACTTTCTTTACTTCCTGGAGATCTCCCTTTGTTCATCATTATTCCCAAAAAGTCCTATCTATACCTGTTGTCCCTAAACACTACTTTTTTGTTCATATCCTCTTTCAAAATAATATTTCTTCATTGTACACTACTTTTTTTGGCCAAATGCATTTCTTCCAATACATCACAACTCATCCTCTTATATAGCCTACCACCTCTTAAGCTACGTTAAATCTACTGAGCTCAGATGCATAAAATAAGGGATGAGGCAATGCAACAGCACAAAACAGTTAACACAAATAGCGATGACTAAAAATGCAAATTGGCAAAGCAAGCAGCAATATGTCTAAATTAGCAAAGAAAATGCAACATTACAACTAATATGAGCCAATGTGCATCAACAATAAAAATAAATCAGTAGTAAAACTGGCTTAACAGAGTAATGTAAAGTGAAATTTAGTAGCACTATGCCTGGCAAAACAGCAGCAGCAAATGCTATAACTTATACCTAAACATGACAAAGCTCAAGCAGAAAAAATATTACAATAAAGATGGCCATGTCTAATACCTATGTCACATCTTAACACTAGAGTGATGCATCATGATAACTTACTCTAGCAGACAAGTTACCAAATCGTAAAAAAATTATTTATGCAATTCCTGTGAAGGGAAATGTCTATTTGTGTTCCCTTTTTTTAAGAAAGTGGATCATAAAATTATTGTTTAATGGATCTGTAGACAGAAAATATTTACATTAGTACATCTATAAAATTTTATTTTAACCAATGCTGCAGTGGTTCATGGTGTGGGTTCCTATAGTCATGTCCTAGTTCATGAACCGCAGGCAACGTATGAGTGGCCAAGTAAGTGGTCCCGACAGTCGGGATACCAGTTACTTTGGAATAAGGCTGGGCATCTCGGACATATTCTGAGTCTTGGTCACCTTTCTGCTCGTACGGCAAAGACTACCAAATCCACCGGTTAGTCCCACAACCGTTGGGGGCAAAACTCAATGGGACTCGGGGCAAGTAAGGCTAGCAACCTGCTTCCCTGGTACTTTAAATATGATGCTGGCAACAATCAGAGCAAAATTCCTCGGACCTTTGGAGGTGACGGAGTCCCACCTCTAACTGACAAACCAGGGACTCCTAAGATACGACTTGGCAAACAAATGGTAATGAGATGGGGAGCTATTAATATCAATGGGGGCTACTCTGGGAAGAAGGTAGAGCTGGCAGAGGCTGCAAGTAAGATGGGGCTTGACGTTTTAGCTGTTAGTGACATTCGGAGTAAGGGGTGAGAAAGAAGAGGAAGTGGGAGAATACAAGGTCTACCTGTCAGGAGTCAAAGCAGGAATAGCACAATGGGGTGTAGGGCTTTACATCAGGAAAGAAATGGAACCCAGCGTAGTTGCAATAAGGTATGTAAACGAACGACTGATGTGGATAGATTTGACAGTGTCTAGCAAGAAAATTAGGATTGTGTCAGTATATTCGCATTGTGAAGCGACAGATCAAGATATGATGGATAGTTTTTATGAGGCACTCAGTGATGTAGTTGTTAGAGTAAAGGACAAGGACAGTGTTCTGCTCATGGGTGATTTTAATGCCAGGATTGGAAATCGAACAGAAGGGTATGAAAAGGTTATGGGTAAATTTGGAGAGGATATGGAGGCCAACAGGAACGGGAAACAACTCGTGGATTTCTGTGCCAGTATGGGCTTAGTAATCACAAACTCCTTTTTTTAAAAATAAGAACATTCACCAGTATACTTGGCAAGGCAGGGGAACCAGATCTGTCATTGACTATATAATAACAGATCAGGAGTTCAGGAAGGCTGTGAGGGACACACGTGTATTCAGGGGATTCTTTGATGACACTGATCATTATTTAATCTGCAGTGAAATTGGGATTGTGAGGCCGAAAGTGCATCAGGTCAGGTCCATATGTAGGAGGATAAGAGTGGAGAAACTTCAGGATAAGGAAATCAGGCACAAGTACATAACAGTGATCTCAGAAAGGTACCAGTTAGTTGAATGTAGTCAATTACAGCCATTGGAAAAGGAATGGACAAGGTACAGGGACACAGTACTAGAAGTGGCTAAAGAATGTCTTGGAACAGTAGTGTGTAAAAGTAGGATGAAGCAAACAGCTTGGTGGAATGACACAGTCAAGGCAGCCTGTAAAAGGAAAAAGAAGGCGTATGGCTACATACTAGAACTCAGGTAGACAGAGAAAAATATGTTGAAGAAAGAAACAAAGCCAAGCAGATAACTGCAGCATCCAAGAAGAAATCTTGGGAAAACTTTGGAAACAGGTTGGAGACCTTGGGTCAAGCTGCTGGAAAACCATTCTGCAGTGTAATTAGCAGTCTTCGAAAGGGAAGTAAGAAGGAAATGACAAGTATTTTGGACAGGTCATGAAAACTGCTGGCGAATCCTGTGGATTCCTTGGGCAGATGGAGGGAATATTTTAAAGAGTTGCCCTATGTGGGTGAAAATACCATCAGTAATGTTTCAGATTTCGAGGTACAATGGGATAGGAATGATGATGGAAATAGGATCACATTTGAGGAAGTGGAGAAAATGGTCAATAGACTGCAGTGCAATAAGCATCTACATCTACATCTACATCTACATTTATACTCCGCAAGCCACCCAACGGTGTGTGGCGGAGGGCACCCTACGTGCCACTGTCATTACCTCCCTTTCCTGTTCCAGTCGCGTATGGTTCGCGGGAAGAACGACTGTCTGAAAGGCTCCGTGCGCGCTCTAATCTCTCTAATTTTACATTCGTGATCTCCACGGGAGGTATAAGTAGGGGGAAGCAATATATTCGATACCTCATCCAGAAACGCACCCTCTCGAAACCTGGCGAGCAAGCTACACCGCGATGCAGAGCGCCTCTCTTGCAGAGTCTGCCACTTGAGTATATTAAACATCTCCGTAACGCTATCACGGTTACCAAATAACCCTGTGACGAAACGCTCCGCTCTTCTTTGGATCTTCTCTATCTCCTCCGTCAACCCGATCTGGTACGGATCCCACACTGATGAGCAATACTCAAGTATAGGTCGAACGAGTGTTTTATAAGCCACCTCCTTTGTTGATGGACTACATATTCTAAGCACTCGCCCAATGAATCTCAACCTGGTACCCACCTTACCAACAATTAATTTTATATGATCATTCCACTTCAAATCGTTCCACACGCATACTCCCAGATATTTTACAGAAGTAACTGCTACCAGTGTTCGTTCCGCTATCATATAATCATACAATAAAGGATCCTTCTTTCTGTGTATTCGCAATACATTACATTTGTCTATATTAAGGGACAGTTGCCACTCCCTGCACCAAGTGCCTATCCGCTGCAGATCTTCCTGCATTTTGCTACAATTTTTTAATGCTGCAACTTCTCTGTATACTACAGCATCGTCCGCGAAAAGCCGCATGGAACTTCCGACACTATCTACTAGGTCATTTATATATATTGTGAAAAGCAATGGTCCCATAACACTCCCCTGTGGCACGCCAGAGGTTACTTTAACGTCTGTAGACGTATCTCCATTGATAACAACAAGCTGTGTTCTGTTTGCTAAAAACTCTTCAATCCAGCCACACAGCTGGTCTGATATTCCGTAGGCTCTTACTTTGTTTATCAGGCGACAGTGCGGAACTGTATCGAACGCCTTCCGGAAGTCAAGAAAAATAGCATCTACCTGGGAGCCGGTATCTAATATTTTCTGGGTCTCGTGAACAAATAAAGCGAGTTGGGTCTCACACGATCGCTGTTTACGGAATCCATGTTGATTCCTACAGAGTAGATTCTGGGTTTCCAAAAAAGACATGATACTTGAGCAAAAAACATGTTCTAAAATTCTACAACAGCTCGACGTCAGAGATATAGGTCTATAGTTTTGCGCATCTGCTCGACGACCCTTCTTGAAGCCTGGGACTACCTGTGCTCTTTTCCAATCATTGGGAACCCTCCGTTCCTCTAGAGACTTGCGGTACACGGCTGTTAGAAGGGGGGCAAGTTCTGGGGTGGATGAAATTAAGTTGGAACTCTTCAAATACAGTGGAATGTCAGGTCTTAAATGGCTACACAGGATAATTGAAATGGCGTGGGAGTCGGGACAGGTTCTATCAGACTGGACAAAAGCAGTAATCACACCAATCTTTAAACATGGAAACAGAAAAGATTGTAACAACTACAGAGGTATCTCTTTAATCAGCGTTGTGGGTAAAATCTTCTCAGGTATTTTTGAAAGGAAAGTGCGAGTATTAGTTGAGGACCAATTGGATGAAAATCAGTGTGGGTTTAGGCCTCTTAGAGGTTGTCAGGACCAGATCTTTAGCTTACAGCAAATAATGGAGAAGTGTTATGAGTGGAACTGGGAATTGTATCTATGCTTTATAGATCTAGAAAAGGCATATGACCGGGTTCCTTGGAGGAAGTTATTGTCTGTTCTATGAGATCATGGAATAGGAGGCAAACTTTTGCAGGCAATTAAAGGTCTTTTCATGGATAGTCAGACAGCAGTTAGAGTTGACAGTAAATTCAGTTCGTGGTTCAGAGTAGTTTCAGGGGTAAGACAAGGCTGCAACCTGTCTCCACTGTTGTTCATATAATTTATGGATCATATGTTGAAAACAATAGACTGGCTGGGTGAGATTAGGATAGGTGAACACAAAATAAGCAGTCTTGCATACGCGGATGACTTAGTTGTGATGGCAGATTTGATTGAAAGTTTACAAAGTAATATTTCAGAGCTAGATCAGAAATGTAAGGACTATGGTATGAAGATTAGAATCTCCAAAACGAAAGTAATGTCAGTGGGAAAGAAATATAAACTGATTGAGTGCCAAACAGGAGGAACAAAGTTAGAACAGGTGGACGGTCTCAAGTTCTTAGGATGCATATTCTCACAGGATGGCAACATAGTGAAAGAACTGGAAGCGAGGTGTAGCAAAGCTAATGCAGTGAGAGCTCAGCTACGATCTACTCTCTTCTGCAAGAAGGAAGTCAGTACCAAGACTAAGTTATCTGTGCACCGTTCAATCTTTCGACCAACTTTGTTGTATGGGAGCGAAAGCTGGGTGGATTCAGGTTACCTTATCAACAAGGTTGAGGTTACGGATATGAAAGTAGCTAGGATGATTGCAGGTACTAGTAGATGGGAACAATGGCAGGAGGGTGTCCACAATGAGGAAATCAAAGAAAAACTGGGAATGAACTCTATAGATGTAGCAGTCCGGGCGAACAGGCTTAGATGGTGGGGTCATGTCACACGCATGGGAGAAGCAAGGTTACCCAAGAGACTGATGGGTTCAGCAGTAGAGGGTAGGAGGAGTCGGGGCAGACCAAGGAGAAGGTACCTGGATTCGGTTAAGAATGATTTTGAAGTAATAGGTTTAACATCAGAAGAGGCACCAATGTTAGCACTGAATAGGCGATCATGGAGGAATTTTATAAGGGGGCTATGCTCCAAACTGAACGCTGAAAGGCATAATCAGTCTTAAATGATGATGATGAACCAATGCTGCAGTGTAGCTAGAAACTAGATATTAAACAAAATATGCAAAGATATACACAAAGCAAAGCATGAAACATCATTCACTAGCCATATGGCATTTCATAAGGCAGTAAAGAAAATCTCTCAACTAGAAAGACAGTAGTCATAATCAAGTGTATAGACATAAAATATTTCTCATCATTTCATTAGGCATATCAGTAAATATCAGAAAGTATGAGCTCAAAACTGAAATCATATGTTTCAAGTATCAGTGTGTCTTATTTGAAATGCTTTCTACAAAGAAATGTCAATAGTGACGAGGTTAATGACCTCTTTTTTTCACCTAATGGCTTTTTCTCCAGGTGACTGGCACAGCTGGGCGCCCATAACGCATTACGTCAAGGTCACTTAGCTTCCTTAACGAAATATTTACGACAGCAGTTTGTGCTACAGTGACAGTCTCATATAAAAATTTCACAGGTCGAGAGTTTTCGTTACAAATGTGTAGAAAAAATGGTTCAAATTGCTCTGAGCACTATGGGACTCAACTGCTGAGGTCATAAGTCCCCTAGAACATAGAACTACTTGAACCTAACTAAGAACATCACACACATCCATGCCCAAGGCAGGATTCGAACCTGCAACCGTAGCAGTCGCGCGGCTCCGGACTGAGCACCTAGAACCGCTAGACCACCGCGGCCGGCCCAAATGTGTAGAAACAAAATCCTATAAATATAACAGTGACCAAAAAATTTTCGCCACCATTGTGATACATTCACGCATTTACACACATTTCATAACTCTGAAAGTATGATTCTTGGTTTCCAACATCCTTTTTCACAAATCAGAGTCCCTAACCACTACTCATTATTCTTTACCTTATTATACATATACATATTCGTCGACAGTTCTTCAATATTTCATCATAATAAATACGTAGCATAATCAAATTCCTCATATAGCATCAGCTTATTGATCATAAACATACCTAAACAGTATAATCCACATCATCATTGTAATAATAACATCATAACACCTCAGTCAAATCTCAAAAACGTCGTAGCTTTCTGCAATAATTTCAGAACCTAAAAAAAATTCTCTGCTCATTTCAGTGGTGTCATCTACCTCAAACGTACTTTAAAAATCATGATCCCATACCAAATACATCACTCAAAGCTCTCACAGTATCACAATGGTTCCGAAAAAATATGAAGAGTCCACAAAGTACAGACAAAATATAATTTCATAAGTGTGAAGTTATCCAACTGTGTAACTGCGTAAACATGTGTCACTGACATAGTAAAAAAAATTTTTGTCTCTCTCAGTTAAATGATCAGATAGCTGTGTAATTCTGTGTTACAGAAGTATGGTACCAGTGTGTAAAGTTGTATAAGCAAATACCATGTTAGCTAGGGCTCATTGTGCTTGCCTCACACATGGTACACTAAGTTGAAACGTCCCCTTTGAAAAATTTTACAGGACTGTGCTTAAACTGACGCACAATATCTTTAGCGCAACGCAATCTGACTTTCAAAATTCCCTACAAAAGAATGGCCCTGACTAACATTAAACTATACCTTTCACAGATCACTTACCTCACAAAAATCTTCGCTGCTCAAGCTACTGCAATACAGCGAGCGCCACTACTGCCAGCTAAATAAAAGATTCAAACTATGGAAGGCACAAACTACTGATAGGGATAGTTAGCAAATGAAAGATATTAATAGAGAACAAACAATGTATTTACCTTGATATCATCATATATATATAGAGCAGTTCATGACAAATTTCAAAACTCCGCCATCTCTCTCCCCACATCCACCACTGCTGGCGGCTCACCTCCAACTGCGCAACGCTACGCGCTGTTCACAGCCAGCTGCCTAACACTACAATGGCGAGTATTACAACAATGCAAAGCAGCCACAGACTGCACACAGCACAGCCAGTGATTTTCATACAGAGGTGGCGTTACCAATAAAAAAACCTAAACAGCCTACTTACATAGCCCCCATGCTCCCCACAAAAAATTTTACAAATTGTTTTGTGCACTGGGCAATACATATTTGTTAAAATTTTTCATAATCGTAATTACAATAACAAATAAATCAAATGCACGCACTTATTGATACAAAGTTGGTCAAAAGCTAAAATTTTCTCACAGTCCATAAAGACAGTCCTGATTATTCATCACAGTAAAATATCAGTGTTTTTCTCAAAGTCTGAGCAGTAAAAGAAAATGCACACGGAAGTAGTGGATTTCCATGCAGTCTTGAAGAATTAGTGTTGTCCTTCCAACAGAAAGACAGTGCTGACTCTTGACATGCAGACAGGTAATGGGCCACAACAGAGCAAACCCACAACAGAGTCAGTCGCAGTTTTGAAGAATATCGTTTGGTAGGTCATCACAGAGCAGACCCACTGCAGTCCTGGTAGAGATTACGGTATTGGTGGGCCACCAGAGGTGCAGACCCACTGTAGTCCTTGTAGAGATAATGGTACTGGTGAGTCAGCAAAGGTGTAGACCCACTGTAGTCCTTGTAGAAATAATGGTACTGGTGAGTCAGCAAAGACGCAGACCCACTGTAGAACTTGTAGAAATAATGGTATTGGTGAGTCAGCAAAGGTGTAGACCCACTGTAGTCCTTGTAGAGACGGCCAGCAGCCATCTGTTGCAAATGTGCAGGTGCACAATCACCATCGAAGAGTCTTGCGGACAATATAGCAAGTCCATAAACCACCACTTGTGCACTCACAAAGTTTTTAAATTGTCCTTAGAACCAGCAATGCTGTTATCCAGTCCTTTGCTGAATTATTAACACACGTGCAAACACTAACAGTCCCTACTTCTCACATATTGTCCATATACTATGACCAACAGAAACGTGTGCAGTGAAATGGAACTTACAAGTTACTTAATTTGATGACCTGGTGTCATTTACAATCTTATAACATAAGAATACAATTACAAAGGTAGAAAATACATCATTAAAGAACATAACAATACAGATAACCTTTGTAGTAATAGGGGCTTTACAAAAGAATAGAAATAAACATATACATCAGTGTTACAGGAATTATGACATAAGTAGATACATAAAAGATCAGAATAATTATTGAAACATCGACTTCACACATGAGCATTAAAACAAAACAGAATAAATAATGTCTAAGCATATTTACAAGGTAAATAACATATTATTAATGCCAATTATATTTGAGGATAACAGTATTCCTCATCATAGTGAATGTAGCTTAGTATTAGAAGAAGAAAAAATTCTATGAAACTACACAGAGACAGGAAGAAAACAAATACACAAGGGTACACAAACACATAGTGGGATAACACAAGGGAAGGACAGGGTTTGTTTTACTGCAGTATTTTGCAAACAAAACTTTCTTTACTTCTCGGAGATATCCCTTCGTACTTCATTATTTCCAAAAAGTCCTATCTATACCTGCTTTCTGTACTTTTTTTGTATAACTTCTCAATGCATTTCTTCCAATTCATCGCAACGCAGTCTCTTATATAGTCTACCCCCTCTTAAGCTAACTTAAATCTACTGAGCTCAGATGCTAAACTAAGGGACGAGGCAATGCAGCAGCACAAAACAATTAACACAAACAGCAATGATCAAAAATACAAATGGCGTACCAAGCAGCATAAATTTCAACTAATATAAGGCAATGAGCAGCAAACAAGAAAAATAAATCAGTAGTAAAACTGGCTTAAAAGAATAATACAAAGTGAAATTTAGTAACACTATGCATGGCAAACAGCAGCAGCAAATAAAAAAAACTTATATCTAAACATGACATAGCTCAAGCAGAAAGAATAATAACCTAAAGACAACAATGCATATAAGGGAAATGTCTATACACATCTTAATGTCTATGTAATGAAAGTGGTGCACCACAAAAACTAATTCTACAAAAGAAATTACCAAGTACTTGAAAAGAAAATTATATATGCCGTTACTGTTATTATTCCCTTCTTATTGTTCTTTCCATTCCAAGAGCTCCTTTTTCGAAGAATGTGGGTCATAAAATAATTATTTAATAGATCTGTTGACAGAAAGTGTTCACATTAGCAAATGCATTTAATTTTATTTTATGAAACCAATGCTGCAAGACAGCTGGAAACCAGATATCAAATGAAATAAGCAACTATGTACAAAGTAAAGCATAAAGTAATCATTCAGTAGTCATGAGGCATTTCATAAATTAGTAGAAATTCTCTCAATTCTCGTAGATAGACACTTGTCCTAATCAGGTGTGCAGATGTAAGAATGTTTCCAAGTTATGAGCGTGTCGTATTTGCGATGCTTTCTACAAAGGAATGTCAATAGCGAGGATAATGGCCTCCCTTTTTTTTTTTTGCACCTAAAGGGTTTCTTTTGTCAGATGTCTACCTCTCAGCTGGGCGCCCAAAACGCATTACGTGCAGATGGTCACTGAACTTTCTTACCGAAATATTTATGACACCAGTTTCCGCTACAGTGACAGTCCCATATAAATATATTTCACAGGTCAAGAATTTGGGTTACAAATCTGTAGAAACAGAATCGTATGAATATAACAGTGTCCAAAAAATTTTCCCCAGCATTGTGATACATTCACGCATTTACACACATTTCATAACTCTTAAAGTACGATTCTCGGTTTACAACATCCTTTTTCACCAGTCAGAGTCCCTACCTTCTATTCATTATTCATATACATATAAACACGTAATCACATTCCTTATATAGCATCATCTTATTGATCATAAACATACCGCAACGGCATAAAATACATCGTCGTCGTAAAAATAACATCATAACACCTCAGTCAAATCTCAAAATCGTCGTAGCTTCCTCCAATAATTTCAAAACCTAAAAAAATTCTCTGCTCATGTCAAAAGTGTCATCTACCTCAAACGTACTTTAAAATCATGCTCCCTTACCAAATACATCATTCAAAGCTCTCATAGTATCACAATGGTTACGAGAAAGTATGAACAGTTCACAAAGTACAGACGAAATACAATTTCGTAAGTGTGAAGTTATCCAACGGTGTAATTACGTAAACATCTGTCACTGCCGTAGTAAAAAAAGTTTGTCTCTCTCAGTTAAATGATCAGATAGCTGTGTTATTTGTGTGTTAGAGAAATATGGTACCGATGTGTAAAGTTGTATAAGCAAATACCATATTAGCTAGGGCTCCTTGTGCTTGCCAAACACATGGTACACAAAGTAGGAGTGTACCCCCCTGAGGATTAATGTAATTATACCCTCAGGTGTTACAAATTACAGCAATGGAATGAAATGTATCACGGAAAACCCTTGTATCATTGCACTTCAAATATCTTTAAAAAAAATGTTTTAAGTGCGAAATTAATCACTCAAATACGTGTAGTGTAGCGCTAAACTGTGCGTCATGTTGTAAGATAATCTCTGTGGAAGTCTCGTATTTATCGTCCTCTGTAAGCAAAGTTCTGCTGAAGTCAATATACTTACCTCATCATAAACGAAAGTGAAATGCTTTGCGTATGGATACCATAGTTATTACGTACCTTACCGTGATAAAGAAAGCACTATAATGTAACGTATTGTTGTGCTACGAAAAAGGCTGTCTCATTGTAGTTATACCACAAAAGTTACTACTAAAACATGTTTTACTTTCCAGAATAACACAGAAAAACTGTGCAGAAATAAAACAGAAACACTGCAAAAGCAACATTGTATATTGTCACTCATTAGTAGCGTCGTGATAAAATCGTGTAGCTGTCACATAAACTAACCACTGTGTCATCTGGTATCTCACAGAAAGTACTTCAAATCCATAATGTATTTTCAAGTAAACCAAAATGTTGCACTAAAATCTCATTACCAGTACTGGTAAATGTTCTAAATATGTGAGCCTTATAGTCGTTACATAATCATGCAACTAACAAGCAAGAATGTACAAATACAACACTGTGTCGTCTGTTCACTATAACAATGCATTCGTAACTTCTGTTTAAAAATGTTCCCTAGGTTTTAGACTGGATACTTAACTTCAAACATTGTTGCATGTTAACAGTTTCGTAAGTCTGACGAAGCATACTAGAGATGTGAAGTGAAAAGTTTTATACCAAAGACTAAGTTAAAAAGCAGATTATCTCTCAATAAATGGTTTTACATGTGAAATGTGGTGTAAACCTTTACTCTTCCTAGTACGCAGAGTTCCAGCTTCAACGCAATTATCATGCGGTATATGTCGGTAAAGAATACTGGAATATTTCTCAAGGTTAGCGTCTATGTTATTTTTCTCTGAGCCAGCTGGCGCACGCAGCTGCCTGCGGAGCGCGTCATTATCTGTCCCTTTGTTGGCGCGCGTCGTTATTGGGATTAGGAGACCTAGCTTCTACAAATTCACGTTGCCCAGAGGGCCCAGCCCTGTTTAAATCCCGCCAGTTCTGATGAAATTCAGGTCTGTCGGTATGTCGGTAGATTTCATAATTTCTCCCTTGTCCGTCACGTGGTGGAGAATTTCTCCCTGAATCGTAACTGCGCGCTGGACCGTTGCGTCTGAAGTTATTCTGCCTCCGCTCCCTTTTTTTTTTTTTAAATGAACAACTTATATTCAAAATCATCATGTCGGCGAGTCGCATATCGGTCATTGTTAGGTCATGTCGGCCGTTCAACCTCAAAATTCGGTGCACATTGCCAATTTCTTTCATAACTTCCGAAATGCCCTGTGTTATTATTTTGCGGCTTTTCCGTATTTCTAAGTCCCTCTTCCTGTGTTGGAGTGCGAGTGTCCTCTGAAATTTGTAATTTTTGTATTACCTGCGTCAACTGATCTTGTACTTCCCGGATTTCTCTTTTGTACTGTGTATTGATTTGATTTTGATTTTGTTTGAATTTTCTAATTTGTTCATACTCTTCTGTGTCAGTGAAGGCTACAGGTCTTGTGTCATTCAGATCATCATCTACCTTTGTAGATAAGTTAGTGACCTGATCCGAAAGTTCGGCTACTTTCTCCGATAGTGAACACATTTCCTCAGTGTGTTTTTCTGAACCAAGTTTCAGAGTGTCCATTTGTGTTGAAATCGAATCTACTGTGTCCTTCAAGTTTTCCTGAGTTTTTGCAAGTTGCGTAACCGAATCGGTAGATGCAACTGAGTCAAATTTAGCTTGCAAGGTCTCATGATTTTCATGAACAGTAGTTTGCAGTTCTTTTATTGCTGCTTCATGATTCTGTAGTGCATTTTCATGACGCGAAAAAATAGGTTGGAAATGCTCACAAAATTGTGTTTTTACGTCATTACAGACTTTTTGACATTTCGATTCAATGTGATGTAACTCAGTAGTTAAATCCTCACGTGTTTGTTCAAGAGTTTGCTCCAATGAGTCTAACTTTTGAAGATTTTGTCCCATTTGTTTCTCATTTTGTTCGAGCGTTGCGTCTAACTTTTGAAGATTTTGTTCCATTGTGTCTAACTTTTGAAGCTTTTGTTGTGTTTGTCCCATTTGTTGTATTAATTGTAATAACAATGCACTGGTGTCTGGAACATGTTCCTCAGTGCTTTTCGGCAGTGAATTTGCACCGGAAACATTCACATTTTGACAAGCAGAAATTGTGTCTTGACTTATTTGAGAAAACGGTGAGGATCCAAAACTTGAATCTACAGTATTTGCGAGATGGTGTCGTGTCATTTCGGATTCCTGAGGCGAGCTATTGCCGACCGATCGATCGATAATACTTCCCTGTTCACTACTTGTTTCATTGTCTACGCCATTATTTGACGCCCGCTCCATTCCCTATGCACAGTTACCAAATTACTACTTTGAATGTCTGTTAATTCATTACACAGTGGTGCTGGCAAGCTACGCTCGTCGTCAGTATTATTTCTCAGTTTACTTTGGAGCCTAGTGTTACGTTTTTCACACGCCATTATTGTCACAATATTTCACACGATAACACAGAAAAGCACAATTTGAAGAGCAAAAATAAGAGAACACATTAACATAGCACTGAAAATAATATCTACTTAATTGCAAGCGCAGCTGAGAAATACTTGCTGCAAATCTACATGCATGCCACAACTGTTTTACTGTACAACAATGAAATACTACAACTACAAAGGAAATTCTCTCTATAATTACGCACTAGCAATAAACAAAAGCTACACTAATTACACAAACTACAAGAAAAAAAATCAGAAGATTCCAGTGAGGTAACCTCGGCTAAGGGTCGACATATGAAACGTCCCCTTTTGAACAATTTTACAGGACTGTGCTTAAACTGACACACAATATTTTTAGCGCAACGCAATCTGACTTTCAAAATTCCCTAAAAAAGAATGGCCCTGACTAACATTAAACTATACCTTTCACAAATCACTTACCTCACAAAAATCTTCGCTGCTCAAGCTACTGCAATACAGCGAGCGCCACTACTGCCAGCTAAATAAAAGATTCAAACTATGGAAGGCACTAACTACTGATAGGGATAGTTAGCAAATGAAAGATATTAATAGAGAACAAACAATGTATTTACCTTGATATCATCATATATAAATAGAGCAGTTCATGACAAATTTCAAAACTCCGCCATCTCTCTCCCCACATCCACCACTGCTGGCGGCTCACCTCCAACTGCGCAACGCTACGCGCTGTTCACAGCCAGCTGCCTAACACTACAATGGCGAGTATTACAACAATGCAAAGCAGCCACAGACTGCACACAGCACAGCCAGTGATTTTCATACAGAGGTGGCGTTACCAATAAAAAAAACCTAAACAGCCTACTTACAAAGTAAGCATGTGCCCCCCTGAAGATTAATGTAATTATATCCTCAGGTGTTACAGATTACAGCAATGGAATGAAATATATAACGGAAAACCTTTGTATCTTTGTAATTCAAAAATCTTTAAAAATAAATGTTTTAAGTACTAAATTAATCACTCAAATACGTGTACTGTAGCGCTTAACTCTGCGTCTTGTTGTAAGATAATTCTGTGGAAGTGTCGTAGTTATCGTCCTCCGTAAGCAAAGTTCTGCAGAAGTCAATGTACTTACCTCATAATAAACAAAAGTGAAATGCTATGCGTGTAGATATCGTAGTTATTACGTACATCACTGTGATCAAGAAAGTGCTATACTGTAAAGTATTGTTGTGCTACGGAAAAGGCTGTCTCATAGTAGCTATACCATAAAAGTTACTACTAAAACATGTTTTACTTCCCAGAAGAATTCAGAAAAACTGTGCAGATATAAAACAGATACAGCGCAAAAGCAACAATATAAATTGTGTAACTCATTAGTAGCGTCGTGATATAATTGTGTAGCTGTCAAAGAAACTAAATGCTAAGTCATCTTTAGTCTCACAGGAAGTACTTTAAATCCAGAATGTATTTTCAAGTAAATCAAACGTTGCATTAAAATCTCGTTAGCAGTGCTGGTATATGTTCTAAGTATGTAAGTCTTATAGTCGTTATGTAATCGTGCAAGCAAGAATGTACACACACAGTAACACTTTGTCGTCTGTTCACTATAACAATGCATTTGTAATTACTGTCTAAATAAGTTCCCTAGGGTCTTGACTGGATAGTTACCTTTAAACATAGTTGCATGTTAACAGTTTCGAAGTGCGACAAAGTGTATTAGTAAAGTGAAGTGAAAGATTTTATGGCAAAGACTAAGTTAAAAAGCAGATTATCTCTCAATAAACGGTTTTACATGTGAAATATGGTGTAAACCTTTATTCTTCCTAGCATGCAGAGCTTCAGTTCCAATGCAATTATCATGTGGTATATGTCGGTAAGGAATACTAGAATTTTTCTCAATGTTAGCTTATATTATTTTTCACAAGCACAGCCGGCGCTCATGGCTGCCTGCGGTGTGAGTCATTGTCTGTTTCTTTCTTGGCGCGCGTCCTTATTGGGATTAGAAGACCTAACTTCTATAAATTCACCTTGCCGAGAGGGCCCTGCCCTGTTTGAATCCCGCCAGTTCTGATGAAATTCAGGTCTGTCGTTACGATTATATCGTCTGTCGCCATGTCGGTAGATTCCATAGTTTCTTTCTTGTCGGTCACGTGGTGGAGAATTTCTCCCGGAATCGTAACTGCGCGGTGGACCGTTGCGTCTGAAGTTATTCTGTCTCCCTTGATAATAATTATTTTGGTTACCATGTTCTATGTTTCTCTGATTGTCTCTGTCATAGTCATTACCACGGAGAGGTGATCTTACCCTGTGATTGTTATTACTCTGCCAGTGGTTGTTATATGGGTGGGTCTGTTTTGGTCATGATTTGCGTTGTAAGAATAGCCTTCTCGTGTCCAGTTATTATTTCTTTCATCGCGGAATTGTAACGGATGTGACCTGTAATTGTTGTGTTCCTGTTTTTCGCGTTCCGCGATTGTCAGTGTCAATTTCCAATTCTTGTAACTGTCCCTGAAGAGCTTCAATGTCGCCTTTGCAACGTCCTGCCAAAATAATATGTCGTAAATGTTCAGGCAATTTGATTAAGCAATTGCGGATGAGTTCTGAGGGGCTGTATGGGTTTGACAGGTACTGATTCTTGCGCAACATGTCTTCAAAATATTTCACAAGACTGAAAAATTCAGATTGTTCGAAATGTTTCATCATTATGATGCTATGTTTTACTTGGTCTTGTGTAGCTTGAGACCAATATGCTGAGAGGAAGGCATGATAAAATTCTCCTTCACTGTGACAATCGTGAATGACCAGTCGCATTCTTACAGCTGGTTCATTCTCTAAATAGCCACACATAAATTCTAATCTGTGCTCTAATGACCAGTTGGGAGGAAAACAGTGAGCGAATTGATGAAGCCACGCTTGCGGATGAATGTCGTTGCCAGAATTCTTAAATGTTTTTAATTTACGTGTAGTAATGAACAGCTTATAGTCATCGTGTCGGCGAGTCGTATATCGGTCATTGTTACGTCGTGTCGGCGGTTCCATCTCAAAATTTTGTGCACCTTCCCAATTTCTTTCATAATTTCTGAAATGCCCTGTGTTATTATTTTGTGGCTTTTCCGTATTTCTATGTCCCTCTTCCCGTGTTGGAGCGCGAGTGTCCTCTGAAATATATAATTCTTGCATTACTTGTGCCAACTGATCTTGTACTTCCCGGATTTCTCTTTTGTGTTGCGTATTAATTTGATTCTGATTTTGTTTGAATTTCTTAATTTGTTCGTACTCTTCTGTGTCAGTGAAGGCTACGGGTCTTGTGTCATTCAGATCATCATCTACCTTTGTAGATAAGTTAGTGAACTGATCCGAAAGTTCGGCTACTTTCTCCGATAATATACTGATTTCCTCAGTGTGTTTTTCTGAACCAAGTTTCAGAGTGTCCATTTGTGTTGCAAACGTATCTACTGTGCCCTTTAAGTTTTCCTGAGTTTTTGCAAGTTGCGTAACCGAATCGGTAGATGCAACTGAGTCAATTTTAGCTTGCAAGGTGTCGTGATTTTCATGAACAATAGTTTGCAGTTCCTTTATGGCTGCTTCGTGATTCTGTAATGCATTTTCATGACGCGAAAAAATAGGATGGAAATGCTCACAAATTTGTGTTTTTACGTCATTACAGACTTTTTTAACATTTCGATTCGATTTTAAGTAACTCAGCAGATAAACCTTCACGTGTTTGTTCAAGCGTGGTGTCTAACATTTGAAGCTGTTGCTGTGTTTGTCTCTGGTGTTGTTCCATTGTGTCTAATTTTTGAAGATTTTGTTCCATTGTGTCTAACTTTCGAAGATTTTGTTCCATTGTGTCTAACTTTCGAAGATTTTGTCCCATTTGTTTTCTGATTTTGTTAAAGTGTTGTGTCTCACTTTTGTAGCCTTTGTCCCATTTGTTGCATTAACTGTAATAACAATGCACTGGTGTCTGAAACATGTTCCTCAGTGTTATTCGGCAGTGCATATGAACCGGCAATATTCGCATTTTGAAAAGCAGAAAATGTGTCTTGACTTGTTTGAGAAAACGATGAGGACGCAAAACCTGAATCTACAGTATTTGCAATATTGTGTCATGTCATTTCGGTATCCTGAGGCAAGCTGTTGCCGACCGATCCATTGATAATGCTTCCCTGTTCACTAATTGTTTCACTGTCTACACCATTATTTGCCGCCCGCTCCATTTCCCTATGCACAATTACCAAATTACTACTTTGAATGTCAACTCATTACACGGTGGTGCTGATAACGACCGATCAATTGATAATGCTTCCCTGTTCACTAATTGTTTCACTGTCTACACCATTATTTGCCGCCCGCTCCATTTCCCTATGCACAATTACCAAATTACTACTTTGAATGTCAATTCATTACACGGTGGTACTGATAAGCTACGTTCGTCGTCACCATCATTTCTCAATTTACTTTGGAGCCTAGTGTTACGTTTTTCACACGCCATAATTATCACGTATTTCACACGATAACAAGAAAAGCACAATTTGAAGAGCAAAAATAAGAAAACACATGAACATAGCACCGAAGATAATATCTAGTTAATTGCAAGCGCAGCTGCGAAATACTTGGTGCAAATCTGCATGCATGCCACAACTGTTTTACTGTACAATGATGAAAAACTACAAATACAAAGGAAATTCTCTCCATAATTACGCTCTAGCAATAAACAATAGCTACACTAATTACACAAACTACAAGAAAAAATTAGAAGATTCCATTGAGGTATCCTCGGATAAGGGTCGACATATGAAACATCCCCTTAGAAAAATTAGTGACTTACTGTGCTGATAAACCTCATACATTATTTGATTTTCAAACAGCTGAGCGAAACTGAACGTACTCAGACATTTCTCTCTTTACTTATTCTGATCATCACTAAACTGACACACAATATTTTCAGCGCAACACAATCTGACCTTCAATAATCTCTACAAAAGAATGGCCTTGACTAACGATAACCTATACCTTTCACGAATCACTTACCTCACAAAAATCTTCGTTACTCGAACTACTGCAATACAGCGAGCGCCAATACTGCCAGCTAAATAAAAGATTCTAACTACTGAAGGCACTAACTACTGAAGGCATACTTAGCAAATGAAAGATTTTGATAGAGAACAAACAATGTATTTACCTTAATAGTGTTCAAAGGTCATTATATATATATATATATATATATATATATATATATATATATATATATATATGAGTTCATGACATCCAGTCTTACAAATTTACTGTCTGTGATGGACACACGTCCAGATATCCGCTCTCAAAACTCCACCATCTCTCTCCCCACATCCACCACTGCTGGCGGCTCACCTACAACTGCGCAATGCTACGCGCTATTCACATCCAACTGCCCAACACTACAATAGCAAATATTTCAACAATGCCAAACAGCAACAGACTGCACACAGCACAGTCAGTGATTTTCATACAGAGCGCTACGTAGCGTTACCGACATAAAAACCTAAACAGCCTACTTACACTACCTACGTCAACAAGATGAACAACCAGCTCTTCTAGGGTGTGCATCGGTGTCACATACACCAAACGTTTCACCTCTCCCCACAAAAAGAAATCGGTAGGAGTCCAGTAACCTGTGAAAACATTATTTCTTTCTTATTTCTTCTGAACGTTCTAAATTTTATATACTCATATTTTACCCCCTATGTAGAAAGTACTTTAGCAACCCCTACTTTTGGTTTCTATGCAACCTGCAATGCCTTCAAATACCACATGCAAGATTTTCATATTGTTTCACTCACTACATGGAAACTTCAGTCTCACAGAAAAAATGAACAGCATCTTTTTGTAGGAAATTTAATGTACTTAAATTTTGTATAGGGATGCATTTTGGCTAGCGGCCATAGTTTTTTAATTATTCAAGGTAGACTTACAAAACTGACCTTAAAATACATTTTTCTTGAAAACTCGAAAACCGTGGCCTCCAGCAAAAATGTGTCCCAGTACAAAATTTGACTACATTAAATTTGTAACATAAAGATCCTGTTCATTTTTTTCTATAGGACTAGTAATTTGTTAGCAGTGAGCTAGAGAATATGAAAATATCATGAATGGTTTTTGAAGACATCGTGGGTTGCATAAAACCCGTAGGTAAGGGCAGCTGAATGACCCTGTATATCAGATTGTCCTGTTCCCCAGCATATCTGGCATCCGATTTATCTAACCTCTTCACCCTACCCACCATTTCCTTCCCACATAAATATTCCACATCGTTTTCTGTACAGCTCCCTTCACAACAGTTATCACACCCAGCCCCTACCCACAGCTACCTGAAGTCCCATCATATCAGCCTCATAATGAAGAACATGTACATCACAGCATCGTCACGTCAGAAACATAATTTGCTTTACTGTCTTACATGTTTTGTATTAAAATTATTAACTGTATAATCTAATAAGTGGCCATAGTTGTCTAGTGCACAGAGCACTAGACTTCAGCTCTGGAGGTTCTGGTTTCAATCCCAGAAAAGACAACCGATTTTTCTCGTTTCAAACCATCTAGATCGGTCCCAGGTTCCTTCAGACTGCCATTGAATAAGTACTCGCCATCTTACCCAGGACCAGGAGTAAAAGACAGATGGGGCGATGGGACCACAACACTTACCCTCCTGGAGCACTCTGCACTCTGCCTGCAGTCAGGCCATAGCCCAGCCATGAGCGTCCATCACTGACTTTTATATTCAATAGCTGAAGAGCGACAGTTTGACCACTGCCAACACGCAACTGGTAGGAGCAGTCTAAATAACTGCTAAATAAAAAATATTAACCAGTAGCCGCTTGATGGCTATAAAAAGACACTGATCTGATAAATTACTCCAAATCAGAACTTTTTTCCTGTTATTTGATAACCGATAAATGTAAATGGCATTCCTACATGCTTTCATATTAAGAGGTGTTGTAAGTAGGCTGTTTAGGTTTTTTTATTGGTAACGCCACCTCTGTATAGAGGGTGTGCGGTGTGCAGTCTGTGGCTGCTTTGCATTGTTGTAATACTCGCCATTGTAGTGTTAGGCAGCTGGCTGTGAACAGCGCATAGCGTTGGGCAGTTGGAGGTGAGCCGCCAGCAGTGGTGGATGTGGGGAGAGAGATGGTGGAGTTTTGTAATTTGTCATGAACTGCTATATATATGATGATATCAAGGTAAATACATTGTTTGTTCTCTATTAATATCTTTCATTTGCTAACTATCCCTATCAGTAGTTAGTGCCTTCCATAGTTTGAATCTTTTATTTAGCTGGCAGTAGTGGCGCTCGCTGTATTGCAGTAGCTTGAGCAGCGAAGATTTTTGTGAGGTAAGTGATTTGTGAAAGGTATAGTTTAATGTTAGTCAGGGCCATTCTTTTGTAGGGAATTTTGAAAGTCAGATTGCGTTGCGCTAACAAAATATTGTGTGTCAGTATAAGCACAGTCCTGTAAAATTATTAAAAGGGGACGTTTCATATGGCGACCCTGCCAGGATACCTCACTGGAATCTTGTGATTTTTTCTTGTAGTTTGAGTAATTAGTGTAGATTTTGTTTATTGCTAGCGCTTAATTATAGAGAGAATTTCCTTTGTAGTTGTAGTTTTTCATTGTTGTACAGTAAAACAGTTGTGGCATGCATGTAGATTTGCAGCAAGTATTTTGCAGCTGCGCTTGCAATTAACTAGATATTATTTTCAGTGTTATGTTAATGTGTTCTCTTATTTTGCTCTTCAAATTGTGCTTTTCTGTGTTACCGTGTGAAAAATTGTTACAATAATGGCGTGTGAAAAACGTAATACTAGGCTCCAAAGTAAACAGAAATGACAGTGAAAACGAAAGCAGTGTGTTAGCGCCGCAGAGTAATGAATTAACTAATGTTCAAAGTAGTAATTTGGTAATTGCGCATAGGGAAATGGAGCGGGCGGCAAACAATGGTGTAGACAGTGAAACAATTAGAGAACAGGGAAGCATTATCGATCGATCGGTCGGCAACAGCTCGCCTCAGGAATCTGAAATGACAGGAAACAATCTCGCAAATATTGTAGACTCAGGTTTTGGGTCCTCACCGTTTTCTCAAATGAGTCAAGACACATTTTTTGCTTGTCAAAATGTGAATGTTGCCGGTGCAACTTCACTGCCGAATAGCACTGAGGAACATGTTTCAGACACCAGTGCACTGTTATTACAATTAATGCAACAAATGGGACAAAAGCTTCAAAAGTTAGACATAATGGAACAAAATCTTCAAAAGTTAGACACAGTGGAACAAAATCTTAAAAAGTTAGACACAACACTTGAACAAAATCAGAAACAAATAGGACAAAATCTTCAAAAGTTAGACGCAATGGAACAAAATCTTCAAAAGTTAGACTCATTGGAGCAAACTCTTGAACAAACACACGAGGATTTAACTACTGAGTTACATCACATTGAATCGAAATGTCAAAAAGTCTGTAGTGACGTAAAAACACAAATTTGTGAGCATTTCCAATCTATTTTTTCGCGTCATGAAAATGCACTACAGAATCACGAAGCAGCCATAAAAGAACTGCAAACTACTGTTCATGAAAATCATGAGACCTTGCAAGCTAAATTTGACTCAGTTGCATCTACCGATTCGGTTACACAACTTGCAAAAACTCAGGAAAACTTGAAGGACACAGTAGATTCGATTTCAACACAAATGGACACATTGAAACTTGGTTCAGAAAAACACACTGAGGAAATGTGTTCACTATCGGAGAAAGTAGCCGAACTTTCGGATCAGGTCACTAACTTATCTACAAAGGTAGATGATGATCTGAATGACACAAGACCTGTAGCCTTCACTGACACAGAAGAGTATGAACAAATTAGAAAATTCAAACAAAATCAAAATCAAATCAATACACAGTACAAAAGAGAAATCCGGGAAGTACAAGATCAGTTGACGCAGGTAATACAAGAATTACATATATCAGAGGACACTCGCGCTCCAGTACAGGAAGAGGGACATAGAAATACGGAACAGCCACAAAATAATAACACAGCGCATTTCGGAAATTATGAAAGAAATTGGCAAGGTGCACCGAATTCTGAAGTGGAACCGCCGAAACGACGTAACAATGACCGATATGCGACTCGCCGACATGATGACTTTGACTATAAGCTGTTCATTACTACACGTAAATTCAAAACGTTTAAAAATTCTGCCAACGACATTCATCCACAAGCGTGGCTCCATCAATTCTCTCATTGTTTTCCCCCCAACTGGTCATTGGAGCACAGGTTAGAATTTATGTGTGGCTACTTGGAGAATGAACCAGCTGTAAGAATGCGATCGGTCATTCACGATTGTCACAGTGAAGGAGATTTTTATCATGCCTTCCTCTCAGCATATTGGTCTCAAGCCACACAAGACCGAGTAAAACAGAGCATCATAATGATGAAACGTTTCGAACAATCTGAATTTTCCAGTATTATGAAATATTTTGAAGACATGTTACACAAGAATCAGTATCTTTCAAACCCATACAGCCCCTCAGAACTCATCCGCATTTGCTTAATCAAACTGCCTGAACATTTACGACATATTATTTTAGCAGGACGTTGCAAAGACGACATTGAAGCTTTTCAGGGACTGTTACAAGAACTGGAAATTGACACTGACAATCGCGGAACGCGAGAACAGGAGCACAACAATTACAGGTCACATCTGTCACAATTCCGCGATGACAGAAATAATACACGACAAGGCTATTCTTATAACGTAAATCGTGACCAAAACAGACACCACCCGTATGACAACCGTTGGCAGAGTAGTAATAATTACAGGGAAAGATCACCTCTCCGCGGTAATGACTATTACAGAGACAATCAGAGAAACAGACACTATGGGAACCAAAATAATTATTATTACGGGAGGCAGAATAACTTCAGACGCAACGGTTCGGCGCACAGTTACGATTCAGGGAGAAATTCTCCACCACGTGACGGACAAGGAAGAAACTACGGAATCTACCGACATGACGATAGACGATATATTCGTAACGACAGACTTGAATTGTATCAGAACTGGCGGGATTCTAACAGAGCTGGGCCCTCTCGGCAAGGCGAATTTGTAGAAGTTAGGTCTCCTAATCTCAATAACGACGCACGCCAACAAAGAGACAGACAATGACTCGCACCGCAGGCAGCCGCTTGCGCCGGCTGGCTCAGAGAAAAATAACATAGACGCTAACCTTGAGAAAAATTCCAGTATTCTTTACCGACGTATACCGCATGATAATTGCATTCAAGTTCAAACTCTAAGTACTATGAAGAGTAAAGGATTGCACCACACTTCACATGTAAAACCGCTTATTGAAAGATAATCTGCTTTTTAACTTTGTCTTTGCCATAAAACTTTTCACTTCACATTTCTAGTATGCTTTGTCAGACTTAAGAAACTGTTAACATGCAACAATGTTTGAAGTTAAATATCCAGTCTAGAACCTAGGGAACATTTTTAAACAGAAATTACGAATGCATTGTTATAGTGAACAGACGACACAGTGTTGTATTTGTACATTCTTGCTTGTTAGTTGCACGATTACGTAACGACTATCAGGCTTACATATTTAGGACACATACTGGTACTGCTAATGAGATTTTAATGCAACATTTTGGTTTACTTGAAAATACATTCTGGATTTAAAGTACTTTCTGTGAGATACCAGACGACACAGTGGTTAGTTTATGTGACAACTACACGGTTTTATCACGACGCTACTAATGAGTGACAATTTACAATGTTGCTTTTGCGGTGTATCTGTTTTATATCTGGACAGTTTTTCTGAATTCTTTTGGAAAGTAAAACAGTTTTTAGTAGTAACTTTTGTAGTATAGCTACAATGAGACAGGGTTTTCCGTAGCACAACAATACGTTACAGTACAGTACTTTCTTCATCACAACAATAAGCGTAATAACTAAGATATCTATATGCAAAGCATTTCACTTTTGTTTATCATGAGGTAAGTACATTGACTTCTGCAGAACTTATCTTTCGGAGGACGATAAATACGAGACTTCCACAGAGATTATCTTATAACATGACGCACAGTTTAGCGCTACAGTACACGTATTTGAGTGATTAATTTCGCACTTAAAACATTTATTTTTTTAAGATATTTGAAGTGCAATGATACAAGGGTTTTCCGTGATACATTTCATTCCATTGCTGTAATCTGTAACACCTGAGGGTATAATTACATTAATCCTCAGGGGGGTACACGCTTACTTTGTGTACCATGTGTGTGGCAACCACAAGGAACCCTAGCTAATATGGTATTTTCTTATACAACTTTACACATCGGTACCATATTTCTCCAACACATAAATTACACAGCTATCTGATTATTTGACAGAGAAATAAACATTCTTTTTACTACGTCAGTGACAGATGTTTACGCAATTACACAGTTGGATAACTTCACACTTACGAAATTGTATGTTGTTTGTACTTTGTGAACTGTTCATATTTTTTCAGAACCATTGTGATACTATGAGAGCTTTGAATGATATATTTGGTAAGGGAGCATGATTTTAAAGTACGTTTGAGGTAGATGACACTTTTGACATGAGCAGAGAATTTTTTTTAAGTTTTGATATTATTGGAGGAAGCTACGACGATTTTGAGAGTTGACTGAGGTGTTCTGATGTTATTTTTACGACGACTATGTGTATTATGTTGTTGTGGTATGTTTATGATCAATAAGCTGATGCTATATAAGGAATGTGATTACGTGTTTATATGTATATGAATAATGAATAGAAGTTAGGGACTATGGTTTGTGAAAAAGGTTGTTGGAAACTAAGAATTGTACTTTAAGAGTTATGAAATGTGTGTATATGCGTGAATGTATCACAATGCTGGCGAAAATTTTTTGGACGCTGTTATATTTATAGGATTTTGTTTCTACAGATTTGTAACCCAGATTCTTGACCTGTGAAATATTTTTATATGAGACTGTCACTGTAGCGGAAACTGGTGTCATAAATATTTCCGTACGAAAGTTAAGTGACCACCTGCACGTAATGCGTTGTGAGCGGCCAGGTGTGCCAGCCGCCTTGAGAAAAAGCCATTAGTGTGTGGCGCAGGTGGTAGAAAAAAAAAAGGGGAGGCCATTATCCTCGCTATTGACATTCGTTTGTAGAAAGCATCGTAAATACAACACGCTAATAATAGCTTGGAAACATTCTTACATCTGCACACCTGATTAGGACAAGTGTCTATCTACGAGAATTGAGAGAAATGCCATATGGCTTGCTTTATGTATTTATTTAGTCATTTTAATATCTAGTTTCTAGCTGCACTGCAGCACTGGTTAAAATAAAATTTTATAGATGTACTAATATAAATATTTTCTGTCTCCAGATCCAGTAAATAATAGTTTTGTGATATATTTCCAAAAAATGAGGGAGCATAAAAAGACATTTCCCTTCACAGGAATTCATAAACAATTTCTTTACGATTTGGTAACTTATCTGCTAGTGTAAGTTCTCGTGATGCATCACTCTAGTGTTAAGATGTGACATAGGTATTAGACATGGCCATTTTTAGTGTAATATTTTTTCTGCTTGAGCTATGTCATGTTTAGGTATAAGTTGCTGCTGTTTGCCAGGCATAGTGTTATTGAATTTGACTTTGTATTATTCTGTTAAGCCAGTTTTACTAATGATTTATTTTTATTGTTTGCTGCACATTGCCTTAGATTAGTTGTAATATTACAATTGCTTTGCTAATTTCTTAATGCTGCTTGCTTCGCAAATCTGCGTTTTTTTTTCATTGCTGTTTATATTAATTGTTTTATGTGATGCTGCATTGCCTCGTCCCTTGGTATATATATCTGAGCTCAGTAGATTTAAGTTAGCTTAAGAGGGGGTAGACTATATAAGAAACTAACTATGATGAATTTATAAGAAATGCATTGAGAAGCTATCAGAAAATGGTTTGGCAAAAAAAAAAAAAAAGGATACTGTACAGTGGAGAAAAACTATTTTTGACAGAGGATGTGAACAGAATACAGAAAACAGGCTTAGATAGGACTTTTGGGAATAATGATGAACGAAGGGAGATCTCCATGCAAAATACTGCAGTAAAACAAACCCTGTCCTTTCCTTTTGTGTTATCCCACTATGTGTTTGTGTACCCTTGTGTATTTGTTTTCTTCCTGTCTCTGTGTAGTTTCATAGAATTTTTTCTTCTTCTAATACTAAGCTACATTCACTATGATGAGGAATACTGTTATCCTCAAATATAATTGGCATTAATTTACCTTGTAAATATGCTTAGACATTATTTATTTTGTTTTATTTTAATGCTCATGTGTGAAGTTGATGTTTCGAAAGTTATTCTGATCTTTTATGTATGTACTCATGTCATAATTCCTGTAACACTGACGTATATGTCTATTTCTATTCTTTTGTAAAGCCCCTATTACCACAAATGTTATCTGTATTGTTATGTTCTTTACTGATGTGTTTTGTACCTTTGTTATTGTGTTCTTATGTTATAAAATTGTCATTGACATCAGTTCATCAAATTAAGCAACTTGTAAGTTACATTTCACTGCACACGTTTTTGTTGGTCATCGTATATGGACAATATGTGAGAAGTAGGGACTGATAGTGTTTGCACGTGTGTTAATAATTCAGCAAGGGACTGGTTAACAGCATTGCTGGTTCTCAGGACAATTCAAAAACTTTGTGAGTGCACAAGTGGTGGTTATGGACTTGCTATGTTATCCGCAAGACTCTTCAATGGTGATTGTGCACCTGCACAGTCACAACAGATGGCTGCTGGCCATCTCTACAAGGACTGCAGTGGGTCTGCACCTCTGGTGGCCCACCAGTACCGTAATCTCTACAAGGACTACAGTGGGTCTGCGTCTTTGCTGACTCACCAGTACCATTATCTCTACAAGGACTACAGTGGATCTGCGCCTCTGGTGGCCCACCAATACCGTAATCTCTACCAGGACTACAGTGGGTCTGCTCTGTGATGACCTACCCACCAATACTCTTCAAAATTTCGACTGACTCCGCTGTGGGTTTACTCTGTTGTGGCCCATTACCTGTCTGCATGTAGAGTCAGCACTGTCTTTTCGTTGGAAGGACAACAATACTTCTTCAATACTGCATGGAAATCCACTACTTCCGTGTGCATTTTCTTTTACTGCTCAGACTTTGAGAAAAAGACTGATATTTTACTGTGATGAACGATTAGGACTGTCTTTATGGACTGTGAGAAAATTTTAGCTTTTGACCAACATTGTATCAATAAGTGTGTGCATTTGATTTCTTTGTTATTGTAATTATGAAAATTTTTTTCAAATCTGTATTGGGCACTGCCCAAACCAATTTGTAAAATTTTTTGTGGGGAGCATGGGGGCTATGTAAGTAGGCTGTTTAGGTTTTTTTATTGGTAACGCCACCTCTGTATAGAAAATCACTGGCTGTGCGGTGTGCAGTCTGTGGCTGCTTTGCATTGTTGTAATACTCGCCATTGTAGTGTTAGGCAGCTGGCTGTGAACAGCGCATAGCGTTGGGCAGTTGGAGGTGAGCCGCCAGCAGTGTTGGATGTGGGGAGAGAGATGGCGGAGTTCTGTAATTTGTCATGAACTGCTATATATATGATGATATCAAGGTAAATACATTGTTTGTTCTCTATTAATATCTTTCATTTGCTAACTATCCCTATCAGTAGTTAGTGCCTTCCATAGTTTGAATCTTTTATTTAGCTGGCAGTAGTGGCGCTCGCTGTATTGCAGTAGCTTGAGCAGCGAAGATTTTTGTGAGGTAAGTGATTTGTGAAAGGTATAGTTTAATGTTAGTCAGGGCCATTCTTTTGTAGGGAATTTTGAAAGTCAGATTGCATTGCGCTAACAAAATATTGTGTGTCAGTATAAGCACAGTCCTGTAAAATTATTAAAAGGGGACGTTTCAGTGTGAGAAAATTAAAGAGCCTCCCATAAAGCAGTATATATGTATAGCACACACAGAATTACGGGTAGTTTACCCCTTTACCCATTACCTGTTTACCCATTTACAGATTACCAGTTTATCCCTTCGCGATGAAAATTGGAGGAGAGGAGAGGGGAAGGAGGGGAATGGTTTCAAAGTACAAGTGTGCTAGTTCTGTGGAAGATTACAAACGTTTTGAAATGCAAGCTGATGATAACACCCTAGCACGAGGTCACTATAATTCTTGGATGATTGGATATTGGTTTTAGAGACGAGCTTTTGATGGCCGAATAACATTGTTTTATTCAGTGAATTTCAAGCTGTAAGTTAGATCACTAGTAGCGCTCATACCCGTTTTGTATCGTTATGGAGCCAATTTTATGCGTTTTGATGAATTGAGGCAATGAGAACCATAAAGGTCCAAAATACGAAAACAATGTTTTGAGAAAAATAGATTTATGCGAAAATCAAATTTATAGACAAACTATCAGCATCATAGGTCTTAATCGTTTCTTAAGTCACACACACACATACACACACACACACACACACCTCTAAAGCATGGACTGCACACTGACCAGTGCAACGCCACGAAATGGCATCAAGAAGGCGCTGACCCACGCGCCACTGGAAAGAGTGGACGGCGCCACACCTCCAGGAAGACAGAGTTCAGCGCCCCCTGTCAACGCTGATTTAACCAGCCGGCCATCTCTGGTCGGACCCCACTTCGGTTGCAGACTTCGAGAGCACCAGTATTGAGTAATAGGAAGACGATACTTGGTACGCATTCTGGGAATTGTAATAGAGAAAAAAATATTTATATGTAGGAGGCACAGGAATCAAAAGAAATTAACTTTCTTTTCTTTTTAGAAATAAAGTTTCCTATTAATTAGAAAGTGTTTTGTACAAATGATTTTGGCTTCCTGCCACCGGCCATTGCAGCTTCTCTCCTTCCTTGTTTATGTCTGTATTAACCCCCCAGTGGCTGTCGCAACACACACACATACACACACAATTATGTTTTTTTCTTTTATTGATTTTCAATTTCCCCCGAAGGGGGTGGGCTGGCAGCAGCTTAGTACGCTACTCTACAGCCTGCAGACTTTTTTTAAAAAACGGAAGAAGAAAAGAAACAAGAAAAACAGGCGATAAAACGGTGACTTAAAGTGTAAAATGGCGGAAAAATGCGGAAAGTTAAAACAGAAAGTAAAGGGGTTGGCAATGTTAATAAAATACACAGGAATCATACAAGTAACATAGTAGATGCACAATTTAAAAAACATGGCGACAGTCTGGTTTCTGTTCGCAAGAGATAAAAAATCACACTTAGCGACAGTATGATGGCCGTTCGCAACACTTCCCAAAAGACACAAACGGAACACTCACTGTAAAACACTGCACGAAAATGGCGGCACAAAGATGACACTCCCGAGCCAAAGGCAGAGGGGGGGGGATCTGGAGGAGGGGGGAAACAAAGAGGGAGGAGAGGAAAAACCGAAAGGGGGGAAACCAAGGAGGGAGAGGACTCATAAGGGGGTAGAGGGGCAGGGCAGACGCGAGAGGGAATGAGCAGAGGAGGGAAATGCAAAGGGACTCGGGGGAGAGAAGGGGGAAGAGTGAGTGGAGGTGGGGAAAAAAGAGGATGGAAGGGGGGAAGAGGGAGCCCGGGAAAAGGACAGAGGAAACGAGGGGGAGTAAGGATCAGAGTTGAGGGATAAATGGAGGGAGAGAGGGCATCATCCGGGAGGGGGAGTTGATGGAAGCCACCTTGGGAAAGGAGATGAAGGGTGTAGATATGGAGGGTAGGGGGGACACAACAGTGAAGATGTGGCAGGGGGCGGGGATGGGAGAGGAGAGGAGCAACCAGGGGGTGAGGGGGATCAAGGCGGTGGGAGGTGTAGAGGATGTGGATATGTTCGAGGAATAGGAGCAGATGGGGGAAAGGAATGAGGTCAAACAGGATCCACGTGGGGGATGGGAGGCGTATACGGAAGGCGAGGCAGAGTGCATGACGCTCAAGGATCTGGAGGGACTTATAGAATTTGGGGGGCAGATATCCAGGTGGGACTGGCATAACAGAGGATGGGACGGATTAAGGATTTGTAGGTGTGGAGGATGGTAGAGGGATGCAGCCCCCATATCCGGCCAGAGAGGAGTTTGAGGAGTCAGAGGCGGTTGTGGGCTTTGGATTGGATGGAGCGGAGATGAGGGATCCAGGTGAGGTGACGGTCAATGGTGAGGCCAAGGTAGGTGAGGGTGGGGGTGAGGTACACAGGACGGGCGCAGACAGTAAGGGAGAAATCCAGGAGCCGGAAGGAGCGAGTGGTACGACCTACAATGATTGCCTGGGTCTTTGAAGGATTGATTTTCAGGAGCCACTGGTTACACCATGCAGCAAAAAGGTCAAGGTGATTCTGCAGAAGGCGTTAGCACCGTTGGAGGGTAGGAGCGAGGGCGAGGAATGTGGTGTCATCGGCATATTGCAACAGGTGTACTGGAGGGGGGGTTGGGGCATATCTGCTGTGTACAGGAGGTAGAGGAGAGGGGAGAGGACAGAGCCCTGGGGCACACCTGCAGAGGGGTAGAAGGTGTGGGAATTAGCATTATGGATGGTAACATAGGAGGGGCGGCGGGAGAGGAAGGAGGTCATCAGACGAATGTAGTTGATAGGAAGGGCGTAGGTTTGGAGTTTAAACAGGAGACCGGGATGCCAGACACGGTCGTAGGCCTTTTCGAGGTCGAGGGAGACAAAAATGGTGGAGCGACGGAAGTTAAGCTTGAGCGAGAGGAGATGAGTGAGGCGGAGGAGTTGGTCATCGGCAGAGAAAGAAGGCCAAAGCCACAGTGGGTGTTGGGGAGGAGGTGGTTTTGGCAGAGGTGGTGATGGATGCGCCAGGAAAGGATGGATTCCAAGAGCTTGCTGAACATTGATGTGAGACAGATAGGACGATAGGAAGAGGCATCAGAAGGAGGCTTGTTGGGTTTGAAGAACATCAGGATACGGGAGGTTTTCCACAGGTCGGGATAGAAGCCAGTGGCAAGGATGACATTGTAGAGGGTGGCAAGGACTGAAAGGAAGGAGGGAGGGCAGTGTTTGAGGTGGCAGTAGGTAATGCAGTCGTGGCCGGGAGCAGGAGGACGACCTGTGGAGACAGGGTGGATGGCTTTGGTGAGGATATGGGTGGCGACGGCGTCAGACAGGGTCTGGTGCAGGAAGGCAGCAGTGCGAGAGATGTCATCAGGAGATTGGAAGGGAAGGTCGTAGCTGTCAACCTGGGTGTGAATGGAGTCCCAGTAGGCATCCCAGTTGGCACGGGAGTAATCATGGACAAGTTTAGGAGGGACATTGGGGCGAGGAGCGTTGCGGGGATGGCGACCATTAGAGATAGTGAGGAGAACAGGAGCATGGCCACTGCCAATGAGGTCAAGGACATCTGCAGTGATGCGCCCAAGGAGGTTGGGAGAGGCAAGGACCACATCGGGAGTGGTGTTGGATTCGGATCGGGTGTGCTGAGGCAGGGGAACCAGGTCTCCCTGGAAGGTGGTGAGAAACTGATGCCACCGCTGGAGGTCGGGGGGATCACGGCTGTGGATATTGAGGGCAGCAGCAATCACGTAGGTGGAGAAGGTGCGGTCAATGTGGGCCAGGAAATCGTACGGGATGGGGGTGCGAGGGCGGACATAAAGGTGATGGTAAGGGAGAAGAAGAAGAGGCTGAGGGTGAGATGCTCCGCAGGATTGTTACGGAGAGGTTGGGGCCGGACAGGGAGGTGCCTGAGGTGGCCTATAGCAACTCCGCCACACGCCAGATGGTATGGGTTATTGGTGCGGTGAAGGGTATAAGGAGCCGTGGAGATGGAGATACGGGGTTGAAGGAAGGTTTCATTTAGGATGAAGGCATCCACGCGGTGTTGACGAAGGGTGTGGAGGAAGAGGAGTTTGTGGGTGGGCAGGAAGCGAATGTTGTGGTAAAGGATACAGTAGGGTTGTTGCACCATGGGAGGGGAGAGTTAGACAAGGGTGGTGAGAAGGGTGAAGGTGAAGTGGGCCTGGTTGTGGGAGTATGTGGCATTGGTGGTAACATGGAAGACGGAACGGGCAGCGAGGGTGATTGGGGAAAGTGTGTGGGAGTGCTGGATGGGGTGGATGTTCTGGAGCACAATGGTGATGAAACGGATGATGTCCTCTGCAGCAGGTGGAAGGCGGAGCGGGTTGTTGGGGTGGATGTGGTCATCAACAGGACGGACAGGGACAGTGAGCTCAGGGGTGACTGGAGGAGGTTTCACTTTACACTTTGTGGAGCAGGTAGGATGTGGTTCATTACAGGTGTAGCAGGAGGGGGGAATTCTTGAGGAAGTGTGAAGCTTTGCAGTGGGGACAAGTAGGGGGGGTTCTTGCAGGCAGAGGTAACATGGTCGTTGTATGTCAGGCTGCATTGGCAGCGGTAGGATTGGACTGGGGAACAGGAGGGGTCCACCTTATGACGACGATTGTAGATGAGGACTGCCTCGGTAAGGAAGTGGTCAATGGAGGAGGAGGATTCAGTGAATATCCGCATGAGAAAAGTCGGCCCAGCATCATTGACGAAGCGACGGGCCGAGCAGATTTCAATGTTGGGCCGGGAGTTGAGTTCCGCCAACACCTCAGCCTCCGTGATCACGGGGCTAAGCTTCGAGATCACAGCGGTGAAGGTTGTCAGACATCGGGGAGGTTGAGGCTGACGGGGAGAGGACGGGGTGTGGTAGGGGGTGAGGGTTGCACATTGGCCAAATTGGATATGGGGGATGCGGAGAGGAGATCAGTGTAGAAGGAGGCTTTGGGGGATTTAATGAGGACCGAGTCCCTGTGAGGAATCAGAAGGGAGATGGGGGCATTGGGGTAGTATTTCTGGATGGCGAAGGTGAGGGAGCGAGCATCAAGGAATTGAGGGTCAGGATTGGAGAGGATAAAGATGTGGGTGGCAGGCATGGCACGGGCGGGGGTCGGGGTCGCGTCCATGGGGGTGGGTGGGTCACAGGGATCAGGGGTTTTCTTGGAGGAGATTTCGGGGGAAGGGTCAACATTCGGGCGCTTTGAAGGTTTCGTGGACATGACAAGGTGGAGAGGGAGCTGGGGGATGGGTTGCAGGGGGAGATGGCGGGGGCAGTACCACCCTGAGCAGCGGATGACGCAGAGGGAGGGGGCGTGGGTGTCACAGAGACTGTGGAACGACAGCCAAAATCTGTGCTGGCTTGGAGCCTGTCGGAGGTGGTAGAGGGAGCGGCAGAAAGTCAGTAGCCGTCGATGGGGCGACAGTAATAGGGGAGGAGGAGTTGGGGGTACTTACAGCCGAAAATGGCGCAGGGCTGGGGTGGACAGGGAGAGAAGGAACGACAGGAAGAGACGTGGAGGATGAGCTCCATGTGATAGTGGTTGGAGCAGCGGAGGGAGAGGTGAAAATGATAGTGGTGGTGGGTTGGGACATGGCGGCGGCGACCAGGCGGCGACCAGGTGGCGACCAGGCGGCGACCAGGCGGCGACCCGGCGGCGTCCAGGCGGCGTCCAGGCGGCGTCCAGGCGGCAACCAGGCGGCGACCAGGCGGCGACCAGGCGGCGACCAGGCGGCGACCAGGCGGCGACCAGGCGGCGACCAGGCGGCGTCCAGGCGGCGACCCGGCGGCGTCCAGGCGGCGTCCAGGCGGCGTCCAGGCGGCGTCCAGGCGGCGTCCAGGCGGCGACCCGGCGGCGACCATGCGGCGTCCAGGCGGCGTCCAGGCGGCGACCAGGCGGCGTCCAGGCGGCGACCAGGCGGCGTCCAGGCGGCGACCAGGCAGCGACCAGGCGGCCTCCAGGCGGCGACCAGGCGGCGACCAGCCGGCGTCCAGGCGGCGACCAGGCGGCGACCAGGCGGCGTCCAGGCGGCGTCCAGGCGGCGACCAGGCGGCGACCAGGCGGCCTCCAGGCGGCGACCAGGCGGCGTCCAGGCGGCGTCCAGGCGGCGACCAGGTGGCGTCCAGGCGGCGACCAGGCGGCGACCAGGCGGCGTCCAGGCGGCGTCCAGGAGGCAACCAGACGGCAGCAGGCGGCAGCGGCAGCGGCGGCGGCGACCAGGCGGTGGCAGGCAGCGGCGGCGGCGGCGGCAGGCGGCGACCGAGCGGCGGCGGCTGCGAGTTTCTGCAGGCGGCGACCAGATGGCGGCGAGCACCGGCAGGCCGCGAGCAGTAGTGATGGCGAGCACTGGCAGGCGGCGAGCACTAGTGACGGCGAGCAGACAACACGGCAAGGAAAAGGTGGGTCTCTTCCAAGTCGAAGATACACCCTAATAGTAGCCCCGGCAGTGCGAGTCCACGATGAGGAAGTGAGGGAATCCAACCCTCGAATCACACAATTATGGCCTATCCCAACACCTCATTGTCCTCATTACCATAATTTTCATTAAGCACATTCTGCGGCTGGAGGTTTAGATAAAACTGGCGTTACACCTCCATTATATACATCATATAGACACTACATTGTGTTATGTACCCTAAGATAACAATTGAGCAGTGCAGCAAAATTATACTTTTTGCGTCGGGTCGACATGGAAATGAATAGGAAAATAGTTCCGTGATTATGGCGCCACCTGGAGTGATGTTAGCACCAGTGTGTTGAGCAATGTTTTCTGTGGGTCTTGCAGTAAATACTGGGTGACTGTAATTAAAGTTACAGTTTCAAAACGCTGCACAGAAAAGAACCGCTGCTCGGTATGACGTCAAATTTGATAGGTATACCATCGAAGAAGGGGAAACGTTGTGAGAACAAAAAACTCATCGAAAATTTTCTCACTGGATATCTCTGTAAGTGGCATTAGATAAATGGGTTCAACGACAAATGTCACATCAGTCGTAATACGACGGCTATGGTGTGAGATCCAGATTAAATCAACTGTACTGTGCAATGTTCACGACCGCACAAGTTTGGTATTCAATGGGAGCTGAAATGTCAGCTTTTAATTGTTCTGATGCCAAAACTGCATAAAAAGAAACAATGACATCGGTTTTTAACTGTTCTGTGGCCAAAATCAGTATAAAAAGCAACAGTGAAATCGGTTTTTAACCATCGTGAGACTGGCATAAGACATGTCCAGTATGCTGTTCGCTGTTTTCTGCCACAAGTTGAAATCGAGAAACAGCATTAGCCACACCTATCACGTTCTTATCTGTTGCACTATGTGTGCCTACAATTCGGCTACGTTCGTAATCGGAGCACTGAATATAGTATCTTTCTGATGGCCCCTTAACCAGAAGGCACACGGATTAAGATCAAGTGATCTGGACGACAGGCTATAGGGAAATGACGACTGATAATTCTAGGATTTACGAAATGCCTCTCCAACAGTTGTTTCACTGGCCGTTCAATGTGCAAAGGAGTGCCATATTGCATAAAAATGGTCTTACCCACCCATCCACGCTGTTTGGAATGATGCTGATGCCCAAAGTGTTTAACAGTGATGGTACAGATAACTGGACCCGCAGAACCCGTCTCGAAAAAATATGACCCCACGAGAAACTTTGTCGTCAGCATGTACCACTCAGTTGTTCGTTGCAGAATGAAGCACTAACGGTTGATATGTGGACAGATTTTCCGTTGCCCATATTCTGCAATTCTGTGTATTGACATGTCCTTGGAGACGGAAATGAGCTCCGTCTGTCCACAGAATATTCCATGGCCATTCATTGTCCACTTCAAAGCGAGCAAGAAATTCTAGAACAAGCTTTTGTCTTACTGGCAGTTCAGGATACAGCAACTCCTGGACATTGGTGTTTTAAGCACCATTCCTACAGGTGTGTCCAAGGTTCTGGCAGTTCCATGTGCGCTGCCTGTTTGCACACCATTGCTCGACGCTTCCAGCAATGCTATAGCCACATCATGTAATGACATGGGATCAATTATTTTGCTCCTTTCGTCACATTGCACTTCAAAGGTACCTGTCTTTACGGATTTCGTACTCATTTTCTCCATAACCTTGGCTGACATTGGACCAACGCCTTTTCAATACTCTTGAGTGTCTTGAACGTTTACGGAGCTACTGGCGCGTAGTCATCTTTCTCGTTAAAGAGCATTGCCAGTAGCGCAATATCCTGCATCAAGAGTCATGCCGAGAATCTCAGGCGGAAAATGAGGAATAGCCGTTTAGTCTGCGTCTTTTATTTTGCATATTTGCAGCTTACAACATTATCTAGTGGTATAATTTTCGTAATTTTTTTCCATAACTATTTTTCCTTCAATAATATTCAGCTCAAATTTGACATATTCTGAGCAGTGGTTTTTTTTTATTATTACAGCGTTTTAAATCTGGAACTTTATCTATAATTACCCTTCATGGTTATGTTTACCGACAGTGGGCGTGGAAACTCCAACGTTTATTACCGGCTGCATCTGTTGCGGTACAGCCGAATTTCCAAGGGGTACCGCACTGGGATACCGCAGCTAGCGTACCATCCGGAGCATACCAAGATGTGGTCTAAACTGCAGAGTTCAAACAAATAACTCACTGGTTAACAAACTGAAACTTTTAGTCTGCATCTGGTTTCTAACTGGATGGATTTACCTAACATAGGTATGACGACTAAAAGGTGCAACCTACTACACTCGTGGAAATTGAAATAAGAACACCGTGAATTCATTGTCTCAGGAAGGGGAAACTTTATTGACACATTCCTGGGGTCAGATACACCACATGATCACACTGACAGAACCACAGGCACACAGACACAGGCAACAGAGCATGCACAATGTCGGCACTAGTACAGTGTATATCCACCTTTCGCAGCAATGCAGGCTGCTATTCTCCCATGGAGACGATCGTAGAGATGCTGGATGTAGTCCTGTGGAACGGCTTGCCATGCCATTTCCACCTGGCGCCTCAGTTGGACCAGCGTTCGTGCTGGACGTGCAGACCGCGTGAGACGACGCTTCATCCAGTCCCAAACATGCTCAATGGGGGACAGATCCGGAGATCTTGCTGGCCAGGCTAGTTGACTTACACCTTCTAGAGCACGTTGGGTGGCACGGGATACATGCGGACGTGCATTGTCCTGTTGGAACAGCAAGTTCCCTTGCCGGTTTAGGAATGGTAGAACGATGGGTTCGATGACGGTTTGGATGTACCGTGCACTATTCAGTGTCCCCTCGACGATCACCAGTGGTGTACGGCCAGTGTAGGAGATCGCTCCCCACACCATGATGCCGGGTGTTGGCCCTGTGTGCCTCGGTCGTATGCAGTCCTGATTGTGGCGCTCACCTGCACGGCGCCAAACACGCATACGACCATCATTGGCACCAAGGCAGAAGCGCCTCTCATCGCTGAAGACGACACGTCTCCATTCGTCCCTCCATTCACGCCTGTCGCGACACCACTGAAGGCGGGCTGCACGATGTTGGGGCGTGAGCGGAAGACGGCCTAACGGTGTGCGGGACCGTAGCCCAGCTTCATGGAGACGGTTGCGAATGGTCCTCGCCGATACCCCAGGAGCAACAGTGTCCCTAATTTGCTGGGACGTGGCGGTGCGGTCCCCTACGGCACTGCGTAGGATCCTACGGTCTTGGCGTGCATCCGTGCGTCGCCGCGGTCCGGTCCCAGGTCGACGGGCACGTGCACCTTCCGCCGACCACTGGCGACAACATCGATGTACTGTGGAGACCTCACGCCCCACGTGTTGAGCAATTCGGCGGTACGTCCACCCGGCCTCCCGCATGCCCACTATACGCCCTCGCTCAAAGTCCGTCAACTGCACATACGGTTCACGTCCACGCTGTCGCGGCATGCTACCAGTGTTAAAGACTGCGATGGAGCTCCGTATGCCACGGCAAACTGGCTGACACTGACGGCGGCGGTGCACAAATGCTGCGCAGCTAGCGCCATTCGACGGCCAACACCGCGGTTCCTGGTGTGTCCGCTGTGCCGTGCGTGTGATCATTGCTTGTACAGCCCTCTCGCAGTTTCCGGAGCAAGTATGGTGGATCTGACACACCGGTGTCAATGTGTTCTTTTTTCCATTTCCAGGAGTGTATTTTCCATCACGTCACATTCCTTAGATAAAAAAGTATCGATTTCATTTCCAACATTCATAAAACCAAAGTAAGACACACATAAGGCAAAAATTATTTAAATACCTACATAAAACCTCAAAACTGTCATCATATTATACAAAAAAGGCGTATTTCATCTAAACAATGATTAAAATTATAAATATACTACAAAGTTTAATGGCAATTCATTTGGGTAAGCAGGTTCAGAATGCTTTTCTTTTCTAAAATATCTCTTGAATGTCCCTGTACAAAACCCAGCAATAATCGCACACCACTGAAAGGATCCAGCGCCTCTGATAGCGATGTTCCATTGAAAGAGTGGCTTCGTGGAGGAGTTGACTATGTTCATCGCTAACAGCACCGAAGTTGCGGAAAAAATGAAGGCGAGAATGTGAAGCGTGTATTTTTAATTAATTTCTACGCCCTATTTTTTGTTATCTTTTTTTCTCTTGTCAAAAATTTCATGAACAATGGTTCTGAATGCAGTTTTGACCTTTAACCCAAGATGAGTTTACTGTCAAAGGGTTCAGTGATCAACAACTTCCTGATCTGTGATCTGATAAAAACACCTTCTTTAAACTTGGCCTGCTTGATCTAAGAAAAACTCACACTGTTTATGAAGAGCATTTAAAAAATTCTTCGAGAGATCTAATTTAATATGAAGTGACAGCAGTATGACTTTACGTAACACAACTAATGGTTTGTGCTTAAGATTTCCTATCCTGCATTATTCATTTGTCTTATAGGCCTCTGATGCCTCGGCTGTCCCACAAACACAGAAAAAATGTTGTCAAACCAGCTTATAAACCTGTAAATAGTAAAACTTTTAAGTCAACGCAGATCATCCATTTACGACCTTTATATGTGACGGCTTTCTGTAGTAGGAGCATGTTTCAATATATTTGTTATTGATCCACTGAATAATCCAAAGGCATTAATATAAGTTTATTACCATTATATAACAAAATCCATTTAAATTGTTTTTAGACGCAACAACAAACAGTTGCAAGTCTTGAGGGTAATGTTTAATAGACGAAAATTACTCATATATCCACATACACAAAAAGAATTTTTCTTCACAAAGAATACAAACGTTGAAATTCTTGTTCCCTGAGCTAAAAGGTTCAATTTCTTTCATCGGGAACGTTTTTAAACAATTTTAAATCGTTTACTATATACGTTGAGTGTCTTGTGATAAGAATGTGCTCGTCCACTGGTGGAGCATCTGATTATCATCTCTTGGATATTTCAAATTCTCTTGCTTCTCATTTGGCAGAGAGGATCAGGAAATTTTTCGTCGTAATTTATCTACTGAAGACACATCAGGATACATAATAGAACGTTTAGTTTTACTAGAATGGCCTGCAATATTTGCTGTACAAAAATAAAATGTCTATGATTGTTTGGCTCCCCGTAGATTACTGGAAAATCAAACGGCATGGTTCGGTGGTTTTGTACCTACCATTCAACATGATTTGTTGTTCAGGCTATGGAAGCAAACTGCGGCGTGAACGTTTCATCCTGGTCAGTAAAAACAGAATATAAATACAATTCGTGAGCCTTTTCTTCTATCTCTGTTTCCTTTCATTCGTTTGAGTGAATAAACCACACATTCGGCATAAGTTATCGGAGTGATATACACATGCACGCACTTTACTAGTAGCCCCTTCAACTGTTTCACGCACGGTGACAACCGGAGTAAGAAAAACAGTCACTGCCTTGTGACTGATAATGGTACAGCAAAGGGCACAACAAAAGAAAATACAACATATTAAGTAAAAACCGAATTCCACAACTTTACTGCACAAGAAAAGATGAAACATACTGTAACTGCTGCCCAGCAAATATTCGGAAATATTCAGACATTTAAAAGTTAACTGATACTCCAAACCAAAACGTTTTGACAAACTGTTCTTACATGCCGCTTAGCAACTGTTTTTTTAACCGACTCTACTTAATGTAAAATAACAATAAAATAAATTAATGCTTATACCTTTTATATTTTGAGTGTATAGAAATAAAACACGAAACAATAGAAAATGTGAAAAAATTATACATAATTATAGATTTCTAGAATGCCTTACGTGCTACCATGTTTCTAAAGGTTCGACTCTACAACAAAAATTCACAAGAATTGATATTTCAAACCCCACACACAAAATGGTTATTGACAAGTGTAATTACTGATTTATCCATAGAGCGCGTCATTGCTGCTCTGATAGAATTAGTCGTAGTAAATAAATTATAAAGCAAATTTAAAGTATGTCTCAACACTACTGGGATTCAAATCCATCTAATTGCTGCCTCAAATCTGTGAGCGCACCTCAGAGACTGGCTCAAAGTTTCATTACAGAGCATCCCCGCTGAGGCAGAGAATGTACTGCCTGGAGACAAATTATTTCTTCTCTGCGTTATTTCCCTCGGGAGCTCTATATCCCGCCGGCTAGCTAGGAAGCCTCTGAATGGTTAGACAAAGTACAGGAGAGGTCGTGACAGAATGAAGCATTAAATCAATGCGGCGTTGATTTCACATTTGGAGGAGTAATGCTACAGATCCGTTTCACGCCCACATGAAAAAAGCCTTACCTGGTGACTATCTGATGCTGCTTTCAGGTGTTCCGATGAAGGCCAATGGTGGACGATACCATCAAACGACAAGAAATGTTTTTCTGTGATTGCGTCAAATAAAATAGTAGGTGTACGAATGAGCGGTGCAAGTTGACGAGCGGGATAAGTTCATATTTCAAGGTTGCACCATTAGAAGGACTCAGTTAACACTTCACACGATGATGCAATAAAAACTCACTCTGTAAAACCACAATTATTGATTCAGTGTACGTAAGGAACAGGGGTTGGACAAATATGTAGAAAAATCATGAGAAATGTATGCTTGAACATAAAAGCAGATGCTAACCAAGCCTGCAGTTTATGCTGTTGCATTTGGCGACAAACAGCATCAGTTCAGTGTCCCAAATGCGTTGAAAGTGTCCGTCGTCGTCAGAACAGTGATCTATGTAGTTGTAAGTGTACTATGTCGGGGCTCTGTGCTTGCGCACGCAGGCTAATTGATACACTACTGGCCATTAAAATTGCTACACCACGAAGATGACATGCTACAGACGCGAAATTTAACCGAGAGGAAGAAGATGCTGTGATATGCAAATGATTTGCTTTTCAGAGCAATCACACAAGATTTGCGTCGGTGCGCCACCTACAATGTGCTGGCATGAGGAAAGTTTCCAACCGATTTCTCATACACAAACAGCAGCTGACCGGCGTTGCCTGTTGAAATGTTGTTGTGATGCCTCGTGTAAGGAGGAGAAATGCGTACCATCACGTTTCCGACTTTGATAAAGGTCGGATTGTAGCCTATCGCGATTGCGGTTTATCGTATCGCGACATTGCTGCTGGCGTTGGTCGAGATCCAACGACTGTTAGCAGAATATGGAATCGGTGGGTTCCGGAGGGTAATACGGAACGCCGTGCTGGATCCCAACGGCCTCGTATCACTAGCAGTCGAGATGACAGGCATCTTATCCACATGGCTGTAACTGATCGTGCAGCCACTTCTCGATACCTGAGTCAACAGATGGGGACGTTTGCAAGACAACAAACATCTGCACTAACAGTTCGACGACGTTTTCTGCAGCACGGACAATCAGCTCGGAGACCATGGCTGCGGTTACCCTTGACGCTGCATCACAGACAGGAGCGCCTGCGATGGTGTACTTAACGACGAACCTGGGTGCACGAATGGCAAAACGTCATTTTTTCTGATGAATCCAGGTTCTTTTTACAGCATCATGACGGTCGCATCCGTATTTGGTGGCATCGCGATGAACGCACATTGGAAGCATGTATTCATCATCGCCATACTGGCGTAGCAGCCGACGTGATGGTATGGGGAGCCATTGGTTACACGTCTAGGTCACCTCTCGTTCGCATTGATGGCACTTTGAACAGTGGACGTCACATTTCAGACGCGTTACGACCCGTGGCTCTACCCTTCATTCGATCACTGCGAAACCCTACATTTCAGCAGGATAATGCACAACCGCATGTTGCAGGTCCTGTACGGGCCCTTCTGGATACAGAAAATGTTCCACTGCTGCCCTGGCCAGCACATTCTCCAGATCTCTCACGAACTGAAAACGTGTGGTCAATAGTGGCCGAGCAACTGGCTCGTCACAATACGCCAGTCACTACTCTTGATGGACTGTGGTATCGTGTTGAAGCTGTATAGGCAGCTGTACCTGTACACGCCAACCAAGCTCTGTTTGACTCAATGCCCAGGCATATCAAGGCCATTATTACGGCCAGAGGTGGTTGTTCTTGGCATTGATTTCTCAGGATCTATGCACTCAAATTGCGTGAAAATGTAATCAAATGGCTCTGAGCACTATGGGACTTAACATCTGTCGTCTTGAGTCCCCTAGAACTTAGAACTACTTAAACCTAACTAACCTAAGGACTGACACACATCCATGCCCGAAGCAGGATTCGAACCTGCGACCGTAGCGGTCACGCGGTTCCAGATTGAAGCGCCTAGAACCGCACGGCCACACTGGCCGACGAAAATGTAATCACATGTCAGTTCTAGGATAATATATTTGTCCAATGAATACCCGTTTATCATCTGCATTTCTTCTTGGTGTAGCAGTTTTAATGGCCAATAGTGTAGTTCCCGTATGGTGAGTGCTTCCGTAAAAAAAGGTAGCGGTAGTTTCAAGAGGCACCTTATCGAACATTTATACCGCACACAGAGAAAGCGGATAAACGTCAAACACGGACGACTGTGCGTTGATTGATTCTGACGGACAGTCATTGGAGAGGATTGTGATGAAAAATATGAGGACGACATCTACAAAAGTCACTGCGGAACTGAGTTTCGCGCGCGTGAACCCTGTCAGCAACGTAACACCACGAATGGATCTCCGTAAACAGGGAATTTCAAGGCGCGTTGGGGTTGCAAAGCCATTAATCAGTGATTCAAATGCCCATAGTAGGAGAACGTGGTGCCAGAGCCATAAAAGCTGGCGTATGGAGTGACGGAAGATAGAAATTTGGTCAGATAATTCTTTTTTAACACTGTTTCCAACTTCTGGCCGAGTTTACGTCCAAAGAGTGAAACATGGCGGAGGTTCGGTGACGATTTGGACAGCTATAGCGTGGTATTCCATGATCCCGATGGTTACTCTGCAAAGTCTCATTACTGCCAAGGCCTATGTGACGGTATTAACTGATCAAGTCCATCCCATGGTACTGTGTTAGTTCCACCGTGGCAATGCGGTATATCAAAACGACAGGAGCCTTTTTCACACAGCTCAGATCGTTCAGAACTGGTTTTGTGACCACGAAGATGAACTGACGCGTCTCGCCTGGCTACCACAGTTACCAAATCTCAGTAGTATTGAGCCTTTGTGTCTACTTTGGAGAGAAGAGTGCGTGGTTGCTACTCACCTTCCTCGTCGTTACCTGTACTTGCTACTATTTTGCAGGAAGAAAAGAGTAAGATTCCTTTGAAAACGATTGGAAGCTGTTTAGAATACCAATTGTTTCCTTACATGGGCACTGTAATGCGTTGTCTTTTTGGCTTTTCCCTATTTTTGTCCGCCCTCTGTATCTGTTGTGTACATTTGCTTGACGAGTTGAATAAAACGTTCTCGGTTTTCCAGCATCGTCAATTCGAATAAAATCCTCGAGCTTTCGGTGGCCATCCCCGCCATCGTCGTCAGGAGTTCACTGACTGCCGGGGCTGCTACCGTTTCTCGCTTATATAGGCATGATGACATCACCAGCAGCCAATCAGATCGATCCAATGTGGCGCGCGCGCGTAAGTCGACCCGGGCAGCTAGCGGAGCTATTGCCCGTGGCAGCACCGGTGACGTCAGCTGGCGCCAGGGGCAGGCGCCACGTTTGAAACTGCCGCCCTCGCGTCGCGCATCTGTCTCTGCTTTCTTTCGATGTCCAACGCCCGTCCCCATGATTCCTGGTCTCTGTTGAAACTGTTGTTGTTCAAACGAATCTCGGCCGCTTCATTTATAACGGAGTCCCAATATGTAGACGCATGAGCCAACACTTTTGTATTTTCGAACTGTATAGTATGTCCGTTTTCTAGGCAATGCTGCGCTATGGCCGACTTGTCAAGCTCCCTTTGTTTTATATGGTGCTTGTGCTCAGTACAACGCTCCGCAACCGTGCGAATTGTTGGTCCAATATACATGCTGCCGCATTCACAGGGTACACCATACACACCGGACACTCGAAGAGCAATGTCGTCTTGACGAGTTATAATTTTCAAGACAGTCAGCATCAACTTTTGTGCTATTGCTGTTAAGATACTTAGTTATTCTCTATGACAGACAGATGTGTTTTTCACAGTCACTGTTTAGTCATGCCTTCCTATTGTTGATACTACTCCAAAAATAGAAAAATTTTAACATAGTTTCCTGTGGTAAGTTGACGTCCTCGTCATCTGTTCAGCAGCTGTAGTCGACAATACAGTTAATGAGATCTAGGAATGTCAGATCGAAACTTGTGCTCCCCTTGTTTTTAACGTGCATCATTTTTCTGAAGCGAAAACCACAGATCGTGTTATTGTTATGTGCTACACCGTAAGTCTGGCCGCAGTAAGTAATGGCCAACACAGGTGAACTCCTAATTATTCTTCTGGTGAGCTTCAGGCAGAGCATAATGAAAATTCAGCACCTTCAACAAATGCTTTTCCCTTTAAGCCAAAACATTGTCGAAACATTTTCCATTGCCTAAGAAATTCCATGCGTGAGAAAACAACAAAGTCACAGTACGCAAACTTCAAGTTTTTCAATAATCTCAGCTATAAAATCGATGTTGGTTGAAAAGGAAGTAAACAAGATGGTCCAGCGTCCTGCATGTAATGAATTCTACTTTAAACCTTCTCTAGAAGATAGGATAGAACGTTATAAAAGCTACACATGGTTAGTTGACGGTAGCTCAGATTTTTGCGTCTGATTTTTGTTGATGAAAAATCCTAGTCTAGAGGTATATCAATTTTTAACACGATACTCCTTCATTAAATATTACCCAATAAAAGATACATATCAATGAATCATTAACGTACTGTCTTATGCATTAAGAGAATTAAAATGTATTCAGAGTTTATCACTATTGTCATCTTGCCCCGTAGTCAGAGTCATGTTACCCCAGTACTAGGACGAGATGGCACTTTCGCACTAGCTTCTCATATTGGCCAAATAATTCTGATTGTATTACTTCGTTTAATTTTCCGCCCTGTTTGATCCAAGCCGTGAAAATATGGCTCCATGCTGCGTTACGTGCATCAGAGAATGGATTACGACGAAATATTCCGTTTTATATAACTAAGATTGTTCGTTACCCGTTATTAAGCCTATGATTTCTCACCTTTATGAACTACACCATTTGTAAACTTGAGTGCAGATTTTTGGCCAATTTCATGCTACTAGGTATTAGCATACATTGTTTTCACAGTCAGTTTTCAAAACCCTTAGGAAAGCAGGTGATACAGAGCCCGTCATTTGAGCATTCTTTTATTCGTACAATCCAGTCACTGAAAACTTCCTTCCTCTTTTCTTAAAATAACCTGAATATCTGACTTCAGTAAAATTCCCTGTCGATATAGTCCTCTGATATATAATTTTGGCCCGTGAAAACTATTAATGGTGTTTGGCCACTGTCTAATTGAATCATTCAGGAGTAGGAAATGCTTTCATTCCACAACGGGAAAGAAGACCTTATAACCAGGTCATATGCACTGAGAATGTGCTACCTCACTTCAGACTGTTAATGCCTAAACACAAGAGGAACATGAAATATAACAGTCACATTGGAATATCAAAGTCTCGCCAACACTAACTTACTTTTCTGGTTATAAAGGAATGCAAAGAATTTGAAATATTTCTGCTGGTGGCAGTTCTTTTTTAACTGATAAGCCCGCTGAAGAACGCACGTAATAAATCAACTGCTGTAAAAATATGACAGCACGTGTAAACAGTTCAAGTATCGTGCAAACTTCAAGAATGACTGTGGGATGGAAATAAATCAAAAATATTTGAATGATATTCCTGATTATTAATAAGTAACCAATAAGTAGTGAAACAACAAAATTACTTTTGTCCTACTATGGACTACGTGGTGTGCAAATCCACGATACATAAGAATCAGAACACAGGAAAACGTCAAGACTCGGAGCAGTATTAAAACAGTGGGAAGGAAACAACTGCCACACTCTAATCTCGTGGATGGACAACTGAAAAACGATATCGTTCCTCAAGCATGGATTTAGATGTCTTTATTTGAATAACGGAAGTAAAATTTGTAGCCACTAAAGCGTTGAAAACAAAATATAACATCAAGATTCACTAGCGTAGCCACAACCTCACCACAATTCTTGTAGTTTACAGAATGGGATAGCTATCGGAATGTAACCTCGCCTGAGCTAGCACCGGCGCACCCCCCTCTAACCATACTAAGACGTTGTCATCGTGGTCTTCGCTCCGAATACTGATCTGATGCTGCCCTCCATGATACCCTGCGCAAGCCTCTTCATCTCCGAGTAACTACTGCAACACACATGCATCTGATCCTGTTGACTGTATTATCCCTTGGTCTTCCTCCAGGATTTTTACCCCCAGGCTTCCGTCTGTTATCAAATTGACGATTCATGCTTCGGTATATCATCCATCGCCACTTTTAACCAAGTTCTGCCGTAAATTTGTTTTCCTCCCAACTCGATTCAGTACTTACTCATTAGGTACTTGGTCAACCCGCTTAATTTTTATCTTTCTTCTATAGTACCAGGTTTCAAAAGCTTCTATTCTATTCTATTCTTCTCTTCTCTGAGCTTCTTGTCGTCCACGTTTCACTTGCATACAAGGCTACTCTCCACACAAATAACTTCAGAAAAGACTTCCTAACACACAAATATTTAAAAGGTGTTAACAAATTTTTCATTTCGACACGCCTTTTTTTTCTTCTTTTCTAGTCCGTAATTTATATTCTCTCTACGTCGGCCATCATCAGTTACTTTGCTGCCCAAATTGTAAAACTTAACTATTACTTTTAAAGTCTCATTTGTTTATCTAATTGCTTCAGCATCACATGACTTAATTTGACTGCATTCCAGTATCCTCATTTTGCTTTTGTTGATGTTAATTTCACAATCCCCTTTTCAAACCACTACCCATTCCATTAAAATGCTCTTCCAAGTCCTTTGCTGTCTCTGACAGAATTACAGTGTAATCGACACATCTCTCAGTTTTTGTGTCTTCTCCTGAACATTAATTCACCATCCAAACTTCTCCTTGGTTTCCTTCACTGCTTGCTTAGCGTATGCAGGCATCAAAAAAGTTTTGTATCACCTTCGTTCAGAGACTTTCGGAATATGTACAGAAGATTGGAATAGAGATCAACATAAACATCATTTCCACCCTTTTTATTGCTGATGAAAACCAAACACTGCATGTTGTACCACCATACAGCGAGACCTTCAGAGGTGGTGGTCCGGACTGCTGTACACACTGGTACCTCTATACCCAGTAGCGCATCCTCTTGCATTGATGCATACCTGTATTCGTCGTGGCATACTATCCACAAGTTCATCAACGCACTGCTGGTCCACATTGTCCCACTCCTCAATGGCGATTCGGGGTAGATCGCTCAGAATGGTTCGTGGGTCACGTCGTCCATAAAATGCCATTTTCAATCAATCCTAGGCATGTGCAATAAGGTTCATGTCTGGAGAACATGCTGACCACTCTAGTCGAGCGATGTAGTTATCCTGAAGGAAGTCATTCTCAAGATGTGAACGATGGGGGCGCGATTTGTCATCCATGAAGATGAATGCCTCGCCAGTATGCTGCCGATATGGTTACGCTATCGATCGGAGGATGGCGTTCACATATCGTACAGCCATTACGGCGCCTTCCATGACCACCAGCGGCGTACGTCAGCCTCTTGCTGCACCCGCTAGACAACGTGTCTAAGGCGTTCAGCCTGACTGGATTGCCTCCAAACACGTCTCCGACGATTGTCTGGTTGAAGGCATATGCAACACTCATCGGTGAAGAGAAAATGATGCCAATCCTGAGCGGTCCATTCGGCATGCTGTTGGGCCCATCTGCACCGCGCTTCGTGGTGTCGCGGTTGCAAAGATGGACCTCACCATGGATGTCGGGAGTGAAGCTGCGCATCATGCAGCCTATAGCGCACAGTCGTAACACGACATCCTGTGGCTGCACGAAAAGCATTATTCAACATGGTGACGTTGCTTTCAGGGTTCCCCCGAGCCGTAATCCGTAGGTAGCGGTCATCCATTGCAGCAGTAGCCCTTGGGCGGCCTAAACGAGGCATATCATCGACAGTTAATGTCTCTCTGTATCTCCTCCATGTGCGAACAACGTCGCTTTTGTTCATTCCAAGACCCCTACACACTTCCCTTGTTGAGATCCCTTCCTGGCACAAAGTAACAATGTGGACGCGATCGAACCGCAGTATTGACCGTCTACGCACGGTTGAACTACAGACAGCACGAGCCGTGTACCTCCTTCCTGTTGGAATGACTGGAACTGATCGGCTGTCTGACTCCCTCCGTCTAATAGGCACTTCTCATACATGGTTGTTTACACCTTTGGGCGGGCTTAGTGACATCTCTGAACAGTCAAAGGCACTGTGTCTGTGATACAATATCCACAGTCAACGTCTATCTTCAGGAGTTCTGGGAACCGAGGTGATGCAAAACCTTTTTTTGATGTGTGTAGATTGAATAGTATTGAGGATAGACTACAACCATGTCTCACTCACTTCTCAGCCACTGCTTCCTTTTCACGTCTTAACTCAGCGGATTAATGATGAGGAGCGGACTAATGATGAGGAGGAAATATACCAGGAGTAACTACAATAGAAGAGGCGGTGAGAAGAAATTCAATTGCACTGAAGATAGTTCTTGTGACACAGAAATTTTATTGCTCGCAAAAGCAACAAACGCTAATGGGGGCGTGCTTCAAAGCGAAAACAAATATTTTGTTATTACTGTACAAAATAAAAATCTGTTCTTTATTTCCGCTCTATCCTCGTTCATTTAGAGTCCGTGCTTCACCTGTGTAGCACTGACGTCTCTTCAAGCTCCCTCTCAAATATGTATTATCGGCAGGCCGGCGTCATTAAACAGATGGACTACGACCATCTGTAATTACATGGGATGCTTTTAGCCGTTATGAAACGACATAATATGACACAGGGTAATGTAACTGTTGCATTAGGTAGAAGTTCACCTGTGGAGAGACAAAAGAGATGCAGTTTTCCGCTGATGGATCTGTATACTGATCTCCTTCCTCCTTGTTCTCCAACCCTCGTGCAGTGATATTGTTACAGGTAGATGTGGGTCGCAGTGCACATTTAGATACACCCATCTACATCGATGAGGGAAACAATTAACTCGGAGAAAAAGCTATTGTACTTTCGATCAGTACTTGTAGATCTGTAAGCATAGCCCAAAAGCCATGATACATCGTGTGCCACTGTCACTTCCCCCTTTTTCCTGTTTCAGTTGTAAATGATGCACGAGAAGAAGTAAACCTCACAAGGGAACCTCCCCATCGCACCCCCCTCAGATTTAGTTATAAGTTGGCACAGTGGACAGGCCTTGAAAAACTGAACACAGATCAATCGAGAAAACAGGAAGAAGTTGTGTGGAACTATGGAAAAAATAGGTAAAATATACAAACTGAGTAGTCCATGTCCAAGATATGCAACATCAAGCATAGCGTTTGCTTAGAAGCGCCGTGGTCCCGTGGTTAGCGTGAGCAACTGCGGAATGAGAGGTCCTGGGTTCAAGTCTTCCCTCGGGTGAAAATTTTACTTTATTTATTTTCGCAAAGTTATGATCTGTCAGTTCGTTCATTGACGTCTCTGTTCACTGTAATAAGTTTAGTGTCTGTGTTTTGCGACCGCACCGCAAAACCGTGCGATTAGTAGACGAAAGTACGTTCCTCTCCAATGGGAACCGAAAACATTTGATCGCAAGGTCATAGGTCAACCGATTCCTCCACAGGAAAACACGTCTGATATATTCTATACGACACTCGTGACGGCATGTGCGTCACATGACAGGAATATGTTGTCGACCCACCTAACTTGTACACTTTGCGAATGGGTAAAAAGATTCTTCTACCTTGCCCGATTTAGGTTTTCTTGTGGATGTGATAATAACTCCCAAAAAAGTGATGAAAACATAAGAGTTTGTCACATAAACTGCAACAAATGAATGCAACAGTTTCACAGTCACACAGTTTTCCCTGTGCTCTGTCAAAACATATGTTTTTAACGTTTTCCAATTTTTTCCGTGTGTAGACCGTCAAATCCTGCATATGTCCAAGCAAATCTGAACATGTCCTGGAATTTTCGAGAGCGAAGTTGATTGTGTGAGTGCCTGAACTTTGATAATTGACACACGTCAATTGCTAGAAAATAAAAAAGTTAAAATTTTTACTCGAGGGAATACTTGAACCATCGTCCTCTCGTCCCGCAGTTGCTTGCGCTAACCACGAGCCCACGGCGCTCCTTCGATCGCATTCTCCATGATGTGGTTTATGTTACACATCGACTACTCAATTTGTATATTTTGCTTATTTTTTTCATAGTTCGACAAAACTTCTTCCTGTTTTCTCGATTGATCTGTGTTCAGTTTTTCAAGGCCTATCCACTGTGCCAACTTATAACTAAATCTGAGGGGGGTGCGATGGGGAGGTTCCCTTGTCAGTATGAGCTCGAATCTTTCAAATTTTACCTTCATGGTCTTTGGTGCCTTCACTTATATGGGATTATTTTGCTAAATGGGAACAAATTGCAGGAAACGATCTCTGAGAGAATGACAAGTGAAAGCGGTCACATGGACTTATGGGTGGAAATGTGGTCCAAGGGAGGTACAACCCATGGAAGGTGGAAATAAAAGATCTCTGACAGTGTAGACTTCAACGATTCAAAGCGCATATTACAACACACCAGACAGGCGGGAATGCTTCTCTGTGCCAATTTTTAACTCCGTACTCAAGAGGGCAGTGAGCTGCAGCACCATCACGTAGTAGCCACATTACCCACTGTACCACTAAGGCACGTCTTCCAGCAGCGGATGCACGGTCACCCTCAGGCAGTGGAGATATGTCTCGCCTTGTGAGGGGTTGTGGAAGAATGACTGGTTCCACGAGACGAATTATCCCTGAATGAGTGAAAGTTGACTATACCACCCGTCATAAAGGTAGCTTCATCTGTGAATATAATGAAAGAGTTAAACCCCAGCACCGTGGTGGCCTCAGCGACGAAATAGGGACAAAACCATCGTCGCTGAGGGAAGTTCGTGGGTAGTAAGATTGCACGCTTTGTAAGCGATACTGATAGTGCCAGCTAAAGAGGAGAACACACGGTTGTCTAGCTTACCCCATGCTGGTGGACTAACTGTCTAGTGCAGATACTGGAGTCACTCTCATCATTTATCTCCACCTTTAAGTGGGAGTACCTCCCCTGCAACGCATTTCCGTACACAAGTCCATATGACCCTTTTTGCTGCTTACTCATTCTGTGATCGTTTTCTTAATTTTGTCCCAATTTCAGTACTTAATTTCGGCCGGAACGGCGTTCCGGCAGCTTCCACGGAATTTTTGTGAATTCCCTGAGACAAGATTTAAAGTAGTACCTGTGTATTAAATTATCCATGTATTAAATCGCAACGTAACTATAATTTGACACTTCTACAGGAACAGACTGTAGCACCTGCCGTTTATATTAAATCTCATGGTTTCATTGTTTCAGTTATAATAAATTATGTTAACTGACAAGAAAAATATACAGAAGAATGGAAAATACGTGAGGATCCTTTAGGTGACTATCAGTTAGGCTTTAGTAAAGGCAAAGGCACCAGAAAGGTAGTTGTGGCGTTTGAAGTTGATAATGGAAGCAAGACTGAAGAAAAATGAAGACACGTTCATAAGATTAAGTTAACTGGCTCATGCTGAGTGAGAAGAGTCGATCTGTAAAAATTCAGCTTGAAGAAAGAAGTCAGCCAATTTCGCATTTATACAACCTTCATTTACGATCACCGGTTTCGGTAAACAGAGTTACCGTCATTTTACATGTACTAACCTACTCTTCCCCCATGAACCATGGACCTTGCCGTTGGTGGGGAGGCTTGCGCGCCTCAGCGATACAGATGGCCGTACCGTAGGTGCAACCACAACGGAGGGGTATCTGTTGAGAGGCCAGACAAACATGTGGTTCCTGAAGAGGGGCAGCAGCCTTTTCAGTAGTTGCAGGGGCAACAGTCTGGATGATTGACTGATCTGGCCTTGTAACATTAACCAAAACGGCCTTGCTGTGCTGGTACTGCGAACGGCTGAAAGCAAGGGGAAACTACAGCCGTAATTTTTACCGAGGACATGCAGCTTTACTGTATGATTAAATGATGATGGCGTCCTCTTGGGTAAAATATTCCGGAGGTAAAATAGTCCCCCATTCGGATCTCCGGGCAGGGACTACTCAAGAGGATGTCGTTATCAGGAGAAAGAAAACTGGCATTCTACGGATCGGAGCGTGGAATGTCAGATTCCATAATCGGGCAGGTAGGTTAGAAAATTTAAAAAGGGAAATGGATAGGTTAAAGTTAGATATAGTGGGAATTAGTGAAGTTCGGTGGCAGGAGGAACAAGACTTTTTGTCAGGTGATTACAGGGTTATAAATACAAAATCAAATAGGGGTAATGCAGGAGTAGGTTTAATAACACAGCTCTACAAAATAAATTTTTTTTTTCGTTGCCAGGGAAGTTTGAACGAAAATGGGATATTGTTATGATACTCATTCCGAGTATATTTGTACTTTTACCAAATTGGCTCTGGTTTTTGAGATATAGGTTATTTGTGGAAATGAGAGTTTCATGTGGATAATATCGACTGCAGGGTCCATATATGGTGTAATGTATTTGCTACCTGTTTTTTAATTAGTGATATTGTACTATCTTTATTAAACAATTGTGCTCAGGGAGCGCATCTGTGTGGTTGAGGATTACATCATGCAAACATCACACTGTCAGCATGTGTTCAGTCCTGTTGTGCGGTGCGTGTGTTGAAGATATTGAGGGTTGTGCAGATTTGAATTCGGCGGTACTCGACATTCATTTGTTGGCCGAGGTAATCCCCGCAACAGCCGATAGGTAGCGTTCAGTGTAAACATGAAAAATGGCGATGGTCGAAAGTCACACACATGTGCAGTGCAGCTTCAAGGAGATAGAACCTTTTCATCGTGACGTAGCAAATAAGAGGTGAGTATTCATTTCACACAAAACAATTAATGATGTTTGTTGGATGTGATTGACATGCAAATACAAGAAAGTTCTGCATAATATGTAGTATTTGTACAATTTTGTTTTAGGAAAACATGAGTTCTTCACGCCATCTTTGCGTGAACCATCCAGATGAGTTCTGCTACATTTGTGGTGAATACGTTCTTCAAAAGAACAGGAAGAATATCACTCCTTTTGTGAAGGAAGCGTATCTGGCATATTTCGGAATTAAACTTGGAGATCAAGACAAGGCGTGGGCACCCCATAAAGTTTGTAAATGCTGTGTGGAGTGCTTACGGCAGTGGACAAAACGAAAAAGGAAAAGCTTAAACTTCGGAGAGCCTATGGTATGGCGAGAGCAGAAGAACTATACAGATGATTGCTATTTTTGCATTGTTAATGTGAAAGGTTTTAATAGGTTCAAAAACGAAAGTGGGAATATCCCGATTTGGAGTCAGCAAGAAGACCGGTGGTGCACAGCAACGATATTCCTGTACCAACCTTCACAACATTACCCACGCTAACATCATCAGATGACGATGTGCACGGCGAGGAATGTACAAATAGTGGTTCGGAATACGAAGGACGTGAGACACAACCCCAGCAGTTCGACCAGAAGGAGCTCAGTGACTTGATACGAGAACTCAATCTTTCAAAGCAAGCATCAGAACTCTTCGCATCCAGGCTTAAGGAAAAGAACTGTCTTCATCCAAGTGTTAAAATAACAGCTTACCGGACGAGAGAAGAAAACCTTCTTCCATACTTCAACCAAGAAGAGGTTATAGTGTATTGCAGCAATATACCTGGACTTTTACTTGAATTGGGGCTGCCGGAATACAGACCAGAGGACTGGCGTCTCTTCATAGACAGTTCCACTAGAAGTTTAAAATGTGTTCTCCTACAAAATGGCAATCGTTACGCATCTATTCCAATTGCCCACTCAACAAAACTTTGTGAAGCATATGCTAACATCAAGATGGTTCTGCAGAAAATTCAGTATATGCAGCACCAGTGGTTGATTTGTGTTGATTTGAAAATGGTGAACTTCTTGCTTGGACAACAAAGTGGATACACAAAGCACCCATGTTTTATCTGCATGTGGGATAGTAGGGCAAAGCACGAACATTGGAAGCAGAAAACATGGCCTCCAAGGGAACATATGGCTGTTGGTGAAGCAAACATCATTAATGAACCTCTGGTTAGTAGGGACAAGATTGTTCTTCCACCATTACATATTAAGTTAGGACTAATGAAGCAATTCACCAAAGCTTTAGACAGAAATGGTAATTGCTTCACATACATCTGCAATACGTTCCCTGGACTCAGTAGTGAAAAACTTAAGGCAGGAATATTTGATGGTCCTCAAATTCGCAGGCTCATCAACGATACCAATTTTACAAGTGTCATGACTGTCACTGAAGCATCGGCCTGGAACAGTTTTGTCGCTGTTGTAAAATGTTTTTTGGGCAATCATAAAGCTCCCAATTACGAGGAACTGGTCAAAAACATGCTTACTAACTTTCAAAACTTAGGAGCTAACATGAGCATAAAATTGCACTTCCTTCACAGCCACTTGGATCGATTTCCTCGTAATCTAGGTGATTTCAGTGAGGAACAAGGAGAGCGGTTCCATCAAGATATGAAAGGAATAGAGGAAAGATATAAAGGAAGATGGGACAGGCATATGATGGCAGATTATTGCTGGAATCTGCAACGTGACTGTTCTGAAGAGACCTATAAAAGGAAAGCGTGCAGGAAGCGCTTCGTCATGGACGGAAAATGATATACCTATAGAGAAACTTTTCAATTATGTTTTATACGTGGACAAATGCCTATCAGGTTTTCATAGAAGCTATTTATAAAGATTATTTTCTTTTTTCATTGTAGTTTGTAGCGCTCGAGTTCAGTATTAGCAATTTTTTCTAATTTTTTGAATAAATCATGCATTATCTCAAAAACTAGAGCCAAACTGCATAAATGGTTGCTATATTCGTCCTCAGCACCACTAACCCATCCTAAAGCCACTCAAATATCCTTGGCAAGAAAATGAGTGTTGACCAGTGTAATGAATAAAAAAATAGGAGTGCGGGTTAGCTACTACAAACAGCATAGTGAACGCATTATTGTGGCCAAGATAGACACAAAGCCCATGCCTACTACAGTAGTACAAGTTTATATGCCAACTAGCTCTGCAGATGACGAAGAAATTGATGAAATGTATGACGAGATAAAAGAAATTATTGAGGTAGTGAAGGGAGACGAAAATTTAATAGTCATGGGTGACTGGAATTCGTCAGTAGGAAAAGGGAGAGAAGGAAACATAGTAGGTGAATATGGATTGGGGGGAAGAAATGAAAGAGGAAGCCGCCTTGTAGAATTTTGCACAGAGCATAACTTAATCATAGCTAACACTTGGTTCAAGAATCATAAAAGAAGGTTGTATACCTGGAAGAATCCTGGAGATACTAATAGGTATCAGATAGATTATATAATGGTAAGACAGAGATTTAGGAACCAGGTGTTAAATTGTAAGACATTTCCAGGGGCAGATGTGGATTCTGACCATAATCTATTGGTTATGAACTGCAGATTGAAACTGAAGAAACTGCAAAAAGGTGGGAATTTAAAGAGATGGGACCTGGATAAACTGAAAGAACCAGAGGTTGTAGAGAGTTTCAGGGAGAGCATAAGGGAACAATTGACAGGAATGGGGGAAAGAAATACAGTAGAAGAAGAATGGGTAGCTCTGAGGGATGAAGTAGTGAAGGCAGCAGAGGATCAAGTAGGTAAAAAGACGAGGGCTAATAGAAATCCTTGGGTAACAGAAGAAATATTGAATTTAATTGATGAAAGGAGAAAATATAAAAATGCAGTAAATGAAGCAGGCAAAAGGGAATACAAACGTCTCAAAAATGAGATCGACAGAAAGTGCAAAATGGCTAAGCAGGGATGGCTAGAGGACAAATGTAAGTATGTAGAGGCTTGTCTCACTAGGGGTAAGATAGATACTGCCTACAAGAAAATTAAAGAGACCTTTGGAGAGAAGAGAACCACTTGTATGAATATCAAGAGCTCAGATGGCAACCCAGTTCTAAGCAAAGAAGGGAAGGCAGAAAGGTGGAAGGAGTATATAGAGGGTCTATACAAGGGCGATGTACTTGAGGACAATATTATGGAAATGGAAGAGGATGTAGATGAAGATGAAATGGGAGATAAGATACTGCGTGAAGAGTTTGACAGAGCACTGAAAGACCTGAGTCGAAACAAGGCCCCGGGAGTAGACAACATTCCATTAGAACTACTAATGGCCTTGGGAGAGCCAGTCATGACAAAACTCTACCATCTGGTGAGCAAGATGTATGAGACAGGCGAAATACCCACAGACTTCAAGAAGAATATAATAATTCCAATCCCAAAGAAAGCAGGTGTTGACAGATGTGAAAATTACCGAACAATCAGTTTAATAAGTCACAGCTGCAAAATACTAACGCGAATTCTTTACAGACGAATGGAAAAACTGGTAGAAGCGGACCTCGGGGAAGATCAGTTTGGATTCCGTAGAAATGTTGGAACACGTGAGGCAATACTAACCTTACGACTTATCTTAGAAGAAAGATTAAGAAAAGGCAAACCTACGTTTCTAGCATTTGTAGACTTTGAGAAAGCTTTTGACAACGTTAACTGGAATACTCTCTTTCAAATTCTGAAGGTGGCAGGGGTAAAATACAGGGAGCGAAAGGCCATTTACAATTTCTACAGAAACCAGATGGCAGTTATAAGAGTCGAGGGGCATGAAAGGGAAGCAGTGGTTGGGAAAGGAGTGAGACAGGGTTGTAGCCTCTCCCAGATGTTATTCAATCTGTATATTGAGCAAGCAGTAAAGGAAACAAAAGAAAAATTCGGAGTAGGTATTAAAATTCAAGGAGAAGAAGTAAAAACTTTGAGGTTCGCCGATGACATTGTAATTCTGTCAGAGACAGCAAAGGACTTGGAAGAGCAGTTGAACGGAATGGACAGTGTCTTGAAAGGAGGATATAAGATGAACATCAACAAAAGCAAAACGAGGATAATGGAATGTAGTCAAATTAAATCGGGTGATGCTGAGGGGATTAGATTAGGAAATGAGACACTTAAAGTAGTAAAGGAGTTTTGCTATTTGGGGAGCAAAATAACTGATGATGGTCGAAGTAGAGAGGATATAAAATGTAGACTGGCAATGGCAAGGAAAGCGTTTCTGAAGAAGAGAAATTTGTTAACATCGAGTATAGATTTAAGTGTCAGGAAGTCGTTTCTGAAAGTATTTGTATGGAGTGTAGCCATGTATGGAAGTGAAAAATGGACGATAACCAGTTTGGACAAGGAGAGAATAGAAGCTTTCGAAATGTGGTGCTACAGAAGAATGCTGAAGATAAGGTGGGTAGATCACGTAACTAATGAGGAGGTATTGAATAGGATTGGGGAGAAGAGAAGTTTGTGGCACAACTTGACTAGAAGAAGGGATCGGTTGGTAGGACATGTTTTGAGGCATCAAGGGATCACTAATTTAGCATTGGATGGCAGCGTGGAGGGTAAAAATCGTAGAGGGGGACCAAGAGATCAATACACTAAGCAGATTCAGAAGGATGTAGGTTGCAGTAGGTACTGGGAGATGAAGAAGCTTGCACAGGATAGAGTAGCATGGAGAGCTGCATCAAACCAGTCTCAGGACTGAAGACCACAACAACAACAACAACCTACTACTAACCTGTACTGAGATCAGATAATGGTAACTCTCGCTAGCGAAATCTGCCATCGTGAGTAAAGGTTTTACAAAGACGATCTTGACTGAGAAGTTGTGACTGGGATAAAAATTCAAGGCGAAAGGATATCAGTGATAAGAGTCGCTGATGACATTGCTGTCCTCAAAAAGTGAAGAAGAGTTACAGGATCTGTTGCATGTAATGGTGTCTAATGCACAGAAAATGGAATTACAGTAAATCGAAGAAAGACGAAGATAAAGAGAAGTACAGAAATGAGAACAGTAAGAATCGTAATGAAACTTCCTGGCAGATTAAAACTGTGTGCCCGACAGAGACTCGAACTCGGGACCTTTGCCTTTCGCGGGCAAGTGCTCTACCATTTTCTTTTATTTTTTTATTTATTTACTTTTTTATTTATTTATTTTTTATTTATTTATTTTTTTTATCTCATTTTGTTCGCTTGTGTTCGTTTCATCTGCTCGGGGCGGACGTCGTAAGACATCCGGTTAAGTTCGTTGTTGATCGATTAACTCAGTTTTTTTTTTTTATTGCAGAGGGCAGCTAACCCTCTGACCGAACACGCTGAGCTACCGTGCCGGCGTCCATCTGAGCTACCGAAGCACGACTCACGCCCGGTACTCACAGCTTTACTTCTGCCAGTATCTCGTCTCCTGCCTTCCAAACTTTACAGAAGCTCTCCTGCGAACCTTGCAGAACTAGCACTCCTGAAAGAAAGGATATAGCGGAGACATGGCTTAGCCACAGCCTGGGGGATGTTTCCAGAGTGAGATTTTCACTCTGCAGCGGAGTGTGCGCTGATATGAAACTTCCTGGCAGATTAAAACTGTGTGCCCAACCGAGACTCGAACTCGGGACCTTTGCCTTTCGCGGGCAAGTGCTCTACCATCTGAGCTACCGAAGCACGACTCACGCCCGGTTTCATATCAGCGCACACTCCGCTGCAGAGTGAAAATCTCATTCTGGAAGAATCGTAATATTAGAATTGGAGATCACGAAGTAGACTAAATTAAGGATTCTGCTATCTAGGCAGCAAAATAACCCATCATGGACGAAGCAATAAGGACATTAAAAATAGACGAGCACTAGAAAGATGGCGGTCCTGCGCAAGACAATTCTTTTTGTATCAAACATATTCCTTAATTTGAGGAAGAAAAATTTTGAGAATGTACGTTCTGAGCAGAGATTTGTATGGTAGTGAACTATGGACTGTGAGAAAACCTGGACAGAAGAGAATCGAAGCATTTGAAGTGAGGATCTCCAGAAGAATGTTGAAAATTAGGTGGAATGATAAGGTACGGAATGAGGAAGTTCTCCACAGGTGTATATGGAATACACTGACAGGAAGAAGGGACAGGATAACAGGATATTTGTTAAGACAACAGAAAATAACTTCAATAACTTTCGTGCTACTATAGGAAGCTGTAGAGGATAAAAACTTCAGAGGAAATCAGAGATTGGAATATATCCAGCAAATAATTGAGGACGAGGCTTGCATTTGTTACTCTGAGATGAAAAGGTTTGCACAGGGGAGGAATTCGTGGTGGGCTACATCAAATCAAGCAAAAGGCTGATGACTCAAGATTTAAAAATTTGAATTTGAGAGCAGTACTTTGTAAGGAATTATTTCTCATTGACAGTTTTATCACAAGTTTTCCGAAATCGGGACTTGTGATTTTAATGGTTTTGGGGAGAGGGAAGGTGTTGCATGGTTGAAGAGGCGCGTTCCAACACCTAAAATTTTAGAAATTAAGCACTGCTCCATTTAACAAACTTACCCTGTGTGCAAAAGACAGCAAGATGATGCTTGACTGTTCTAGGAACGTACGCTCTCGGAATTTCAACAGGAAACTGCACCGTGATGCACAACGCATCTTTTGAAGTGTCTGTCACTGGAGTTGAGAAAGCGTCTATGTGAGCACCTCCGCGAATCTTTGAGGAAATGTATTGGTCTTATTAATGTCTTGCCTATTTCCTCCATCAATCCCATTTGGTAAGGATTCTGAATTGATGAACAATAGTCAAGAATCAGTAAAAGATTATTCTGTAAGCCACTTCTTTCGTCGATGAGTGACTTTTCTAGGTATTCTTTCAACGAATCTCAGCCTGGTATCTGCTTAATCTACAAGTAGTTTTATGTTATCGTTCCATTATAGGTCGCTCCAAAGTGGACCTCCTAGATATCTTGCGTTTAATACTGTTTCCAGTGATTTATGGCCAATACTGTAATGAGCAGTAACGGAGCTTTCCTCCAATTTATATGCAGTCTCTTACGTGTCTATACTTTGTGTGTCAATTTCTTGTCCGCACACCATCTCGGCTGTTTTTCACAAGTATTCAATTTACTATATCTTGCACGGTTAGCAAATTTCGTCCTTACGTGCCATTTTCATGCGTAGTATGTGTCGATGTGCTGCACAATTATTATCCTATTAATAAACGGTGATGTAGCCGGTCTGAAAGAGAGCGCATAACGTGCAACCGTCAGACTTAAAAACAGAAACAGTAATTTTTGAGAACATATCTCACGGAGAAACAGCGGTCTGACTAAAAGTACTTTAAAAAGTGGACGCAAACAGTGTCGACCGCAAAAACGTTTATTTCGATGGTAACCGACTTCGGTCAGTATTTGACCGTCCTCACACCCTCATACCGTGATGGTAGGCGGTGGTAGTGAACGGAGCTGGTGTGGTAACTTCACGAACGTCAACATTGTAACTTCACGAACGTCAAATGAAGACGTTCGTGAAGTTGCGAGTACAACACCCACTCCATTCACCGCCTATCATCGTGGTATGAGGATCAAATACTGACCGAAACCAGTTACATTCGAAATAAATGTTTTTGTGATCGAGACTATTTGTGTCCATTTTTAAATTAAAACAAGAAAGCTTTCTGCGTGCAGTAATAGTCATCTTTATAACTATTGCAACGTTATAGAGCGCTATATGTGCTCGCATTCGTTGTCGAACACCAGGTTGAATACTTCTAAAAAAGTAGAAAGGGGAAAAACTTCAACATGTCCTTCACCAAATATACGGCTGTAGTGCCCCAAATGAAGAAAATCATTACATCATTCACATATATTCCAAGAAGCAAAACTTTATTATACTTTCCATCGCGAGATTGATTGCTGCCTGGTGGCGGTACGTGACGTGGTAAGGAAAGTGTGTAAGCGCTGTACGGATCGCAAATACGGAAATCCCCCGACATAAGTGACTTTAACAAAGGACGGATGGCGGAATGTGGAGGTCGGAGGATTATTCGCACTACTAAGCATGATAGGCAGCCATCTCTGTCAGATTTGACAACAGAGTAAAACGTTGGTACAGGGATAAGTTTTTTGGATCACAACGCTATTCTATATCCGGTGGAGCTGGGTGCCCATGAAATAAATCCCAATACTTTACTGTATATTGTACGGTTTCGTGATTTCCTGCCATGAAGTTATTTTTTGTAATGCACAGTGTATACCAACGCCATCTTTGTCTGTCAACTTTCGTATTCCCTCCGTGCATAATAGACTGATTCTTCCTCCTAGACATCAGTTCAAGCACGAAGTTTCATTGTATTCAGTTACCGTGTATTCGACCCCTTATTAAGTATTCAAATCACTGTCATTCTCACTAGAAAATATGTGATTGCTACAGAATAAATATTTCATTCAGAATGGTAAAGAGCAGTAGTTAGTCGTCGTTTTCGTTCTAACTTTATTAGAGCTCCTCCACTTTCAAGAGAATATTAGAATCAGGTTACAAATGAGAGAAGAATAATACAGATGTGATCAAATACAAGAAAATTTGATGAGGGAAGAAATTTATACCATATCAACAAAACTGTTCTCAAAAGTTCTTGAGTCAGTTTCCATATCTAACGAATGTAGTTGCTAAACAAACAAGTTTGAAAATAAAGATAAGTATTATGTATAACAAAACTAAAATAATGAACAGATTTAAATGAAAATAGTGAAAATTAAGACTGAAATCATGCTCTTAAAACTTGTTGGTGAGGTAATTTAAACATTATTCACAGTAAGAGAGACTCCAGTGATATTACGACTGTATGAAGGGGGTTCAATAAGTAATGCAACACATTTTTTCTCGGCCAACTTTTATTGAAAAAATGCGGAATTTGTCGTGGGTCATCGTGGAATACACCCGCTTCTGCCCTTATAGTTTCATGACGTTCCGATAGGTGGCGGCGCTATACGAAGCGGCCTCTGCGACGGATGTGGGTTCCAAGCAGAGAGCTGTCACTGAATTACTTTTGTGGAAAACCATAACACCGCAGATATTAATAGGTGCTTGCAGAATGTTCACGGGGACCTGATAGGGAACAAAAGCACGATGAGTCGTTGGGCGAGGTGTCCGGACAAGCTCACAAAACTTCAGTCGACTGTTCTTCCTCATCCTTCCTACAGCACGGATCTCATGCCATCAGACTCCAATCTCTTTGGCCAATAAAGGACTCCTCGGGAAGCAGTACGTGGATGATGGGACGTTATTGATACAGCAAGATGCTGGCTCCGACGTCGACCGATAGAATAGTACGATGAGGGTATACAAGTCCTCCCAGTGGAACACAGGGTCTTGTAGCCAGAATAATGGGGAATAACGTGGTGCATTGTAACCCTGAATGTAAACAACGCTCTTTCAAAAAAAAAAAATGTGTTTCATTACTTACTGAACGCCACTGCTACGTCACACAAGTTTTCGTATTAATAAATTAATCGATCGCGTAATGAAACCTCCGTGTGAGACATTCTCCCTAAACACCCACTCTGAAAGTCACCATTACAGGTTGAGCACCTGTCACGGTTTAAAGATATAAATTTCTTATGACGTCCGTGATTAATATGAAGTAATATGAAATGAAACGATGTCGTGAACCTTTAAGGATGTCAATGTACGTGTCTAGTGCTGCTCCATCCGGAAGTTAGCCTTACAGTAGAGGTGGAAAAATATTATAGATGCATCGCTAGCATCCTAACAGATCTGTGTATCTGTGTCGATCACACAGAAGTATAATGTCAATCGTTAGGGGACTGAAATGTGAATAGTTCAGACAAAATCTACTCTGTATTCACGGAAACTTGAATGAATTTAGTAATTCTGCTTTCGCGACAAACTGTGTATCGATTTTGCCTCCTTCTTCGTGTGTCTTACTTAGGTGTACTGAGAACAAGAGAGGTTATGACGCGAAATAAGAATTACGAGTAGGCATTTTCCATTCCTTCAGGTTAGATACATAAGTTGATGTTAAAGTTCAGTGATTATTCTTTCGTAACATTCTTTCGGTGAAAAAAGTGCAACATGAGTACATAAACAAAAACTCGAAAAATAGCTAACTTTAAATTCTATATTGTGACATAATTATCGTAAGGAGCGTGACCAAAATATAACTTAAATATTTATTTGGCACTACAATTGTGAAACCATAGTCACAGTACATAATTTTTTTCTTTCAAAAAATGGGCTACATTACCGGTTCCAACAAACTACGACGTCATTTTCAAGTGTAAAACATCAGTTGGAGAATACATAACATCCAACTGACGTTTTACATTTGAAAATGATGACGTAGTTCGTTGAAACCGGTAATGTAACCCCTTTTCTTTAAGAAAAAAATTATGTACCGTGACTATGGCTTCACTATTGTAGTGTCAAATACGCATTTAAGAACTTTAAATATTAGAATACGAAAATAAAACATCGAACCATTGATGTTATTATTGTTGGTGTTGTGCTGGCGGTGGTCTTCAGTCCGAAGACTGGTTTGATGCTACTCTATCCTGTACAAGCCTCTTCATCTCCGAAAAGCTGCCTCAACCAACGCCGCCTGCTGTGGCCGAGCGGTTCTAGGCGCTTCAGTCCGGAACCGCGCTGCTGCTATGGTCGCAGGTTCGAATCCTGCCTCGGGCATGGATGTGTGTCTTGTCCTTAGGTTAGTTAGGTTTAAGTAGTTCTATGGGACGGATGACCTCAGATGTTAAGTCCCATAGTGCTTAGAGCCATTTGAACCTCAACCAGCATCTATTTGAACCTGCTTACTGTATTCATCTCTTGGTGTCCCGCTACTATTTTTACCTCGCCCCTTCCCCTCCACCGCTTCCCTTCAATACTAAACAGATTATTCTTTTATGTTTCAAGAAGTGTCGTACCATTCGATCCCTTCTTTTAGTTACGTTGCGCCACGAATTTCTTTTCTCCCCAATTCTGTTCACTGTTTCCTCATTAATTAAACGATCTACCTTCCTAACCTTCACCATTCTTCCTTAGCACCTCTATTTTCTTTTTGTCTGGACTTCTTATCGTTCGTATTTCACTCCCGTACGAGGCTATACTCCAGGTAAATACCTTCAGAAACACTTCCTAGTACTTAAATTTGTATTCGGCGTTAACAAATTTATCTTCTTCAGAAATGGTTTGCTTGCCATAGTATACGGCATCGCCTGCAGTATCAAAATATCAAACGCAAAATGATATTGGAGCTATAAACATAGGTGTCTGCTGAAATTTTTCGTTGAGGGAGGGAGATTGAGGACTTATCAGTTTGGATATAACTGATTCGGTAAGTTTTAAAATATGTTATGCCCCAAGAACTCAATTTGAAGAGAAGTATATAAAACGTATAATGTCTCAAAAGGTTGATATTTATCTAATTAGTGCTTGCAAGGTACATAACTTTAGTACCTAACCGATAAGAATATTTCAACAACGCACGCAAAGAACATCTTTTTATGATACTGATGTGCATATAGATGGCACTTTTTGGTTTAACGATCTGAAATTACGTCCTCATATGATTAACCCCTGGTATCCAATGAATTATGGAATAAGCTAATAATGTTTACAAAAGTAATTTATTCATACTATCATAAAGTTAGGTTGAAACTGTAAATTAAAAACCTGAAATAGGAAGGAAAATGTTGAGAAAAGCCTGCTGGCTATCAACAAAAATGCCTCATGAATCCCCCACGGATTTGAATAAAAAGGGAATAATGTTCACAAAACGTTTTTTCGATATCGATGCCATCTATGACATTTTGCTTAGAAAACTTCACGTCTATTCACATTAATGGATTTGTTGGGGGGGACTTCTACTTTTTATTGTCTACTGACATAACTAAAGCTAAACGAATTGTGTTTTCAAAGCTGTATTTTTTGGGTTGGTTAGGTGAGGTGTAACGCAGGGCCAGTATACAACTAGATGATAGTGTTAAATCTCCCAGACCAATCCTCAAATTACCGACAGATTCAACTTTTAGGAGCCTACGACTGCACCAAAGTGATCCTGTCTCCCCACTGTCAAATTATTGTACACAAGCCAACGCCTCTGCCACCGGCCACAGTTATTTTGTAGTGGAAAGGTCTTATGGGACCAAACTGCCGAGGTCATCGGTCCTTAAGCTTACACACTATTTAATCTAACTTAAACAGGTGGAACCGTGACAAGGCACGTGAGACCGCGCGGTTACCCCGCGCGGCTAGCCACAGTTATTTCCTTGGCAGCTCATACAGCCCTTCGGCCCTACGCGTCACATTTCAGTTGTCTCTTCTAGCGCTGAAAATGGTTTTTATTTTATTTTTTTCGATTGATACGTTCTGTATTACGTGTAATTGTACACATGGCCGTGTTCTTTAGAGTGCCTTGCATCGGTTCGTGTAAAACTGAATGTAGAATCAGCAAGTCATGATGCGATTTCTTTTTCCATAAACAAATGCCGTTGTATATCAAGGGGAGGAGGCGTTCTTACGGGATTTGGGGAGGGATCACTAACTCGCACACCGTTGTCACATTTATGTGTTGGGAATCTACGATGGAATCCGTCCTAGAGGGTGACAGACCGGCTTCTTTCTGCACCTCGGTAAGGGAAGAACGAGGAAGCGACAGGAAAAGATCGAAGACCTTATTTCAGCACAGTTCTCTAAAGGTTCGTATCCATCTTGACTCAGATCAGCGCTGAATCGGCAGACGTACCAAGAAATCGGCATAACTTCACGAGAACAGAGTGACAACTAAAAAAACCCAAAGTATATAGTGAAGCTAAAGCTGCAATATATCTCGCTCGGCATTGATCCACAACTAAATCTACATGATTACTCTGCAATTCACGCGTAAGTACCTAGCAAAGGTTACTTCGAACCACCTTCAAACTATTTCTATACCGTTCCACTCTCTAACAGTGTGTGAGAAAAATGAACAGTTAAATCTTTCTGTACGAGCTCTAATTTCTCTTATTTTGTGGCGATGATTATTTCTCAATGTGAAGGCCGGCCACAATAAAACATTTTCACGGAGAGAAATTGGGTGATTGAAATTTCGTGAAAAGATCTCGGTGCAAGGAAAAACGCCTTTGTTTTAATAATTGCCATCCCAACTCCCTTTCACATCCGTGACATTCTCTCTTCAACTTCGCGATAATACAATACGAGCTGCCCTTCTTAGAACTTTTTTGATGTCCTTCGTCCATCTCTTCTGGTAGGGATCCCATACCGTATATCAGTGCTCTGGCTTAGGACAGACATGTGTAATGGAAGTCTCTTTAGTAGACCTATTTCATCTTCTAAGTGGCCTCACAATACAACTCAATCTTTTGTTTGACTTCCCCTCAACAACGTCAGGTCATCGACATGTGTTCAAAAAGAAATCCATTAAATTTCGGTTACACGATAACTCACAAACGCTGCCAATTCAACTAAATGCCTATGAAAAACAGCTATGAGCAAATTAAATTGGTACTTTCACATACTGAGTGATTATAATTAATGTGCAGCTACTCACGAAGACCCAGTGTGGGCTGTGATTATCGTATAACAGCGAAACTTGATATGTGTGCTAACGCTTTAAGTGGAACCAATTTTCAATGGAAAAATATTAGTTCCAGTTTTCGCTATAAGGTGCAAATCCGGCGCTGTACAACATATCGTTGATGCCTCCAGTGTTCATACTGAGCAATCAACATTATGCCTTTCTCACTTGTTTGACCTTTGCTGACCATGTCCCGTTCCCAATCCATTACAGATGGAAACATTTATATATGTCTTTCTTGTATTTGCAGCGACAGATTTTCACCAGGTGGCCAAAATTGGAACTAATCTTTTTCCATAGTAAATCGGTTCCATATTAACATATTAGAATATCACCAAGTTTCGTTGCCATAAGATAATTATAGCCCAAACTGGACCTCCATGAACAGCTGCACTTTAATTATAACCACCTGGGGTCGTTCCAGTTTAATTTGTTCATAATTATATTTCCTAGGCATTTAGTTGAACTGGCAGCCTTTAAATTTTTGTGTAACCGAAATGTCACAGATTTCCTTATGGACTCATGGAATGACCTCACACTTTTCCTTATTCAGAGCCAATTCGCACTTTTCGCACCATATAGATATTTTGCCTAAACGTTGCAGACAATGATTTTTAACATTCTAGAGAATTCAGTAATGAAAAGGCTGCATCCAGATTCTAGAATGAAGAGACCTCCTGTAACCCTCCCCCCCCCCCCCCACACACACACACACACAATCTTGCTGTCGCCTACGGCAGGTCGGAGTTATTTAATAGAAATATGCACAAAGTCACGGGAAGAAAAGTGAGTAAACCTCGATATTACTCCACTACTTCCAAGTGGGACAAGATATTTCAGCTAGAAACAATACAGTATCGAAGATTTTCAAAAATTCATGGAGTGATAATCCTTGTGATCAATAATCAGGTAAAGTTATTGGCTATTACTTTCTAAGCGGATGTCACATGCTGAGAGCTTCTGCTCCCACAGCCGTCTAATTTGGTATATAGACTCGGCTCAGGGCCACTAATCGGTCGATTAGTTCCCAATTGTCCTCACGGCCCAGAGTAAACAGTGCAAATTGATGTTCCCATTACCACCGAATAGGCGACCATTTCACGCGGGTCGAAGCAGTACCAATTGCGTTCGCAGGCCACTGCAAAGTGTACAGTACATATGTCGTTGTCTAGTAGCTTCAACAGCGCGTGGGCGTAAACAAACAACATTTGTGTTGTTGTACTGCTGCATCTAGAAACAATAATTCTCCTGCAATAAAATTAATGGCACGTACTCTAGCGATGGTAAATGGAAACAGTTCAAATGATACACAAGCAACATACTTTGTTTTCAAGCGGTCATATGTCATAATCACCATCCATCCTAGGCGATGTTTCAGTTCTGGCACAAATAACTGAAAAAAGATATGAATTTCATTTAGTGACAGACGAATTCATTGTATTTTTTTGTCTACGTGTAAGACCTGATAATATGGTAAGTGATCCTAGCTGTGAAGGAAAGGCCATCATCGTCATCAGCCCTTAGGCACCCACTGCTGGAGAAAGGCCTTCTCCAGAGCCATCCTACCCAGATGATGGCGAGGTACGTCCAGTCCAAGGGCGCAGACACAGAGGAGGTGCAATAAAATGACGAGAAACAAAAGACCAAGTTCTCACAATCATTGAGTTCCCTTCTTCTGCCTACAAGTAGAAGCCTTTCCCTAATGTCGTGAGACAATTAGCAGTAGGTCGTGAGTTTGCATCAGGTACTTTGTTGTCACTCCAGCACAAATGAAATTTTGACATATGCTAAAGCAGTTTGTTAACCACTTCACTAAACGTTTAACAGTTTAATCCATATACTTCTTGTATCAAATATCAATCGACAGTCGGTTTCGTTATGTTTCATTTTTATTAAACACTTTTACAAAATTATAAAAACTATTAACTCTCTTTAAAAATATTTGTAGAAAAGTAGTTGTATCACGAGGGGGGGGGGGGGGCGAGAAGTAGTTGACTGTTGTGCCAGGAGTGCAGCATCATCTTGGTAAGGCTCTGACTTACTCTAGACTTTTCTGTGCCTTATTGTCTACAGATGCACGGAACTATGTTTCTCCTGCATGGTTTCTAATGTCATCTACATTGGTTCTATTTTATACGCACGTTCGATTAAGATGTCGTTTGGGTCTTTTGTAACCTCAATAAATCTGACAAAGAACTTCCTTTGTCCATCTATCAAGCGTTCGCCTGGCTAAATGTTTTACAGATCTTCATTATGTACATAATTACACCTTCCATTCCAGTCTGTTCCCTGAACAATTTGTTTTCCTCTCCATCCAAGTAACAATAATCTCTCCACTGTACTCTAAGGAACGCTCAGTTTTGAATGGATTTCGCATTAAATGTCTCACAGTCACAACTGAAAACTCGTAATGCATATTACCATAAACTTTCGAAGCTTTCACAACTGGATGTTTGGTTGTGAAAACATTACGTACTTCATCAAAAATGCTCAAAGACATGATTTTTGCTCTTCCAATATTTTATTCTGCTATAGTCTTTCAAGAAATTTATTTTGTTGCTTACACAGTTGTTTTAAACTGCTCTAAGTATTAGACAGTAACTGTGTCTATTATGTCACCGTTAATTTTCATTATTTTCTCTTCATTATTTTGGTAGGGAATCAAGGAGATGGGACCTGGACAAACAGAAAGAACCAGAAGTTGTTGAGAGTTCCAGAAAGAGCGTTAGGCAATGACCGAGTGAAATAGAGGAAAGAAATAAAACATAAGATGCGTGGCTGGCTTTGAAACATGAAATAGTGAAGTAGTTATGTGGAAATGTATCCCCAAACTATCATGTGACGTATCCCAATAGCACATCTCAATAGCCAGTACAGTCACTTCTTTAATGCTGCGTCATAACTGTAGACAATATTCATTACTGCCAATGATTGGTCATCTAGTTACTTCTTCTCTTCCCTTCCTTTTATTACAGTGAGTAGGTCTTGTTATTTTCTGCAGACTTTGGGCTTTTATTAGCTTGCTTGCACAGCACAGAAGTTTACTTAAAAGGACCAGAGGGTCATAAACGTGTTTGGAGCTGCATGCAGCCTTCCCAACCAGGTGGAAGATGGAGAATTCTCTATGGCCCATCTCAGCACAGCAGGCTACTTGGGAGTGGCCTGCTGTCTGCCATAAAAGTGTTTTGTGTGAGACACTAGGAGAAAACATTTTAAGGAAGATAGAATGGTAGAGCTTGGGTTTGATCGTTTCTCTGCAGCCGCACCACAAAAGAATTTTTGTTTAAAATTCTAGTAACAGAGATTGTGTTTAGCTCACAATAATTATTTCTGTATAAGTCACACTTTGCTGTACATGTCTATGTGCAGACCTTTCGATTCTCTGGGACTGTAAACCCGTCATGGAGTGGAAGGGAATATCTGCCTTCTTCCATGTACCAGACCCACCATTGGCTAACCATGACAAAATCCATGAGAACAGAAATTCGTTAAACTTATTTATAAATTTATTATTAGTTGGGACTTGCAAGGTCTGCTACAACTGGCCAGCGAGATTCCTATGGTGGCAGAAACAGTCAAGTTTCAATTAGTTAAGTCAGACGACACTTACTGCCAGGTGATCGAGGTGTACATGCTTGCTATTGAGACGTCACACAGAAGGAAGTCTCCCACGATAGAAATGAGTACTGAGGGCGAGTTACACTGAGATTCCAGCCATTACCGCCACCATCTTCCACCTTCACAATCTATAGGAATGGTAAGAATGAGCCATGTTGCAATCACCAAATCAATGGCGACACAGGCAAGGTTAAATTACATCGGGGTTCAATTAAAAGAATTTTAAAGTTTGCACCCGGATAGTAGCTTCCAATATGCACTTCACCGATCCTAGTGGTGTTTGTTTCTTTTCTTGTTTTCTATCTTTCAATCATTTGCACAGTCATTGGACACACATGTGATATAGTTTCACATTATGTTTTCATGTGGCCACTCACCTATGTCAATGCTATATATCATAATCATGATCCTTTTATTCCCCCCCTCCTCCCCCATAAACCATGGACCTTGCCATTGGTGGGGAGGCTTGCGTGCCTCAGCGATACAGATAGCCGTACCGTAGGTGCAACCATAACGGAGGGGTATCTGTTGAGAGGCCACCAGACAAACGTGTGGTTCCTGAAGAGGGGCAGCAGCCTTTTCAGTAGTTGCAGAGGTAACAGTCTGGATGATTGACTGATCTGGCCTTGTAACACTAACCAAAACGGCCTTGTTGTGCTGGTACTGCGAACGGCTGAAAGCAAGGGGAAACTACAGCCGTAATTTTTACCGAGGGCATGCAGCTTTACTGTATGGTTAAATAATGATGGCGTCCTCTTGGGTAAATATACCGGAAGTAAAATAGTCCCCCATTCTGATCTCCGGGCGGGAACTACTCAGGAGCACGTAGTTATCAGGAGAAAGAAAACTGGCGTTCTACAGGTCGAAGCGTGGAATGTCAGATCCCTTAATCGGGCAGGTAGGTTAGAAAATTTAAAAAGGGAAATGGATAGGTTACAGCTATATATAGTGGGAATTAGTGAAGTTCGCTGGCAGGAGGAACAAGACTTCTGGTCAGGTGAATATAGGGTTATAAATACAAAATCAAATAGGGGTAATGCAGGAGTAGGTTTAATAATGAATAGGAAAATAGGAATGCGGGTAAGCTACTACAAACAGCATAGTGAACGCATTATTGTGGCCAAGATAGATACGAAGCCCACACCTACTACACTATTACAAATTTATATGCCAACTAGCTCTGCAGAAGACGAAGAAATTGAAGAAATGTATGATGAAATAAAAGAAATTATTCAGATTGTGAAGGGAGACGAAAATTTAATAGTCATGGGTGACTGGAATTCGAGTGTAGGAAAAGGGAGAGAAGGAAACATAGTAGGTGAATATGGATTGGGGCTAAGAAATGAAAGAGGAAGCCGCCTGGTAGAATTTTGCACAGAGCACAACATAATCATAGCTAACACTTAGTTTAAGAATCACGAAAGAAGGTTGTATACATGGAAGAACCCTGGAGATACTAAAAGGTATCAGATAGATTATATAATGGTAAGGCAGAGATTTAGGAACCAGGTTTTAAATTGTAAGACATTTCCAGGGGCAGATGTGGACTCTGACCACAATCTATTGGTTATGACCTGTAGATTAAAATTGAAGAAACTGCAAAAAGGTGGGAATTTGAGAAGATTGGACCTGGATAAATTGAAAGAACCAGAGGCTGTAGAGAGTTTCAAGGAGGGCATTAGGGAACGATTGAAAAGAATGGGGGAAAGAAATACAGTAGAAAAAGAATGTGTAGCTTTGAGAGATGAAATAGTGAAAGCAGCAGAGAGTCAAGTAGGTAAAACGACGAGGGCTAATAGAAATCCTTGGGTAACGCAAGAGACATTGAATTTAATTGATGAAAGGAGAAAATACAAAAATGCAGTAAATGAAGCAGGCAAAAAGGAATACAAACGTCTCAAAAATGAGATCGGCAAGAAGTGCAAAATGGCTAAGCAGGGTTGGCTAGAGGACAAATGTAAGGATGTAGAGGCATATATCACTAGGGGTAAGATAGATACTGCCTACAGGCAATTTAAAGAGACCTTTGGCGAAAAAAATGATTCAAATGGCTCTGAGCACTATGGGACTTAACATCAGTGGTCATCAGTCCCCTAGAACTTAGAACTACTTAAACCTAACTAACCTAAGGACATCACACACGTCCATGCCCAAGGCAGGATTCGAACATGCGACCGTAGCGGTCACGCGGTCCCAGACTGAAGCGCCTAGAACCGCACGACCACACAGGCTGGCTTTGGCGAAAAGAGAACCACTTGTATGAATATCAAGATCTCAGATGGAAACCCAGTTCTAAGCAACGAAGGTAAAACAGAAAGGTGGAAGGAGTATATAGAAGGTCTATAAAAGGGCGATGTACTTGAGAACAATATTATGGAAATGGAAGAGAACGTAGATGAAGATGAAATGGGAGATATTATATTGCGTGAAGAGTTTGACAGAGCACTGAAAGACCTAAGTCGAAACAAGGCCCCGGAAGTAGACAACATTCCATTAGAACTACTGATAGCCTTGGGACAGCCAGCCCTGACAAAACTCTACCATCTGGTGAGCAATATGTATGAGACAGGCGAAATACCCTCAGACTTCAAGAAGAATATAATAATTCCAGTCCCAAAGAAAGCAGATGTTGACAGATGTGAAAATTACCGAACTATCAGTTTCATAAATAACGGCTGCAAACTACTAACACGAATTCTTTACAGACGAATGGAAAAACTGGTAGAAGCCGACCTCGGGGAAGATCAGTTTGGATTCCGTAGAAATATTGGAACAGGGGAGGGAATACTGACCCTACGACTTATCTTAGAAAACAGATTAAGGAAAGACAAGCCTATGTTTCTAGCATTTGTAAACTTAAAGAAAGCTTTTGACAATGTTGATTGGAATAGTCTCTTCCATATTCTGCAAGTGGCAGGGTTAAAATACAGGGAGCGAAAGGCTATTTACAGTTTGTTCAGAAACCAGATGGCAGTTATAAGAGTCGAGGGGCATGAAAGGGAAGCAGTGATCTGGAAGGGAGTGAGACAGGGTTGTAGCCTATCCCCGATGTTATTCAATCTGTATATTGAGCAAACAGTAAAGGAAACAAAAGAAAAATTCGGAGTAGGAATTAAAATCCATGGAGAAGAAATAAAAACTTTGAGGTTCGCCGATGACATTGTAATCCTGTCAGAGACAGCAAAGGACCTGGAAGAGCAGCTGAACGGAATGGATAGTGTCTTGAAACGAGGATATAAGATGAACATCAACAAAAGCAAAACGAGGATAATTGAACGTAGTCGAATTAAATCGGGTGATGCTGCGGGAATTAGATTAGGAAATGAGACGCTTAAAGTAGTAAATGAGTTTTGCTATTTTGGGAGCAAAATAGCTCGCGATGGTCGAAGCAGAGAGCATATAAAATGTAGAATGGCAATGGCAAGGAAAGCGTTTCTGAAGAAGAGAAATTTGTTAACATCGAGTATAGATTTAAGTGTCAGGAAGTCGTTTCTGAAAGTATTTGTATGGAGTGTAGCCATGTATGGAAGTGAAACGTGGACGATAAATAGTTTGGACAAGAAGAGAAGCTTTCGAAATGTGGTGCTACAGAAGAATGCTGAAGATTAGATGGGTAGATCACATAACTAATGAGGAGGTATTGAACAGAATTGGAGAGAAGAGAAATTTGTGGCACAACTTGACTAGAACAAATGGTTCAAATGGCTCTGAGCACTATGGGACTCAACTGCTGAGGTCATTAGTCCCCTAGAACTTAGAACTAGTTAAACCTAACTAACCTAAGGACATCACAAACATCCATGCCCGAGGCAGGATTCGAACCTGCGACCGTAGCGGTCTTGCGGTTCCAGACTGCAGCGCCTTTAACCGCACGGCCACTTCGGCCGGCCGACTAGAACAAGGGATCGGTTCGTAGGACATATTCTGAGGCATCAATTGATCACCAATTTAGTATTGGATGGCAGCGTGGAGGGTAAAAATCGTAGAGGGAGACCAAAACATGAATACACTAAGCAGATTCAAAAGGGTGTAGGTTGCAGTAGATACTGGGAGATGAAGAAGCTTGCACAGGATAGAGTAGCATGGAGAGCTGCATCAAACCAGTCTCTGGACTGAAGACCACAACTACAACAACGATCCTTTTATTCACTTATTAAATATTTACAAACTTAATTGACTGGGTAATTTATTTGTTAAATATTTTATGGTAATAAACGAAACTGTTGCAGTGACATGCTAGTGTCTTTTGTAACTAGGTGAGCCCATTCATTAATGTATCCATATGCGGTGTGGTACCTGCTTTCTCTTGCTTAATTGGACCACCCCTAATATTTTTCCTTCAATAAGCCGTTTCTGTTGCATGACAGTTTTTGTTAAATTTGCTTGGTCTTATGGGGAGCTACCCCTCTAAGTAGGTCACAGGGAATCGGACTTACGGCATCGTAGAATTACGTTAAACAGGTCAACCATCACCTCACAAAGACAGCAGAGTATCAAATAGGTAATAAGACATGGGCCAGTAGAAGTCTTGAGTAACACAGGAGATACTGGATTTAAATGACGAAAGAGGAAAATATAAAAATGCAGCAAATGAAGCGGGACGAAATGGTATACAGACATATAAAAAATAGTTTGGCATGAAGTGCGAAACCGCTAAGCACGAATACAAGGCTGTAGAAGTATGTATCAGTAGAGGAGACATAAACGCCGATTAAAGGAAAATGAAAGTGATCTTCGGAGAAAAAAGGAGCAGTTGTGTGAATATTACGAGCCCAGATGGCAAATCAGTACTGAGCAAAGAAGGAAAATCGGAAATATCGTGGCACTATGTAGAAGAGCTCTACAAGGGAGATGTAGCTGGACAAAATATCGCAGAAAGGGAAGAGAAAATATATGAATCTTCTGTATTTCGTGCTAAGAGAAGAGACTGGCAGAATTCCTTCAGAATTAGTAAAATCCTTTGGAGAGTCATACATAACAAAACTATTCCATTTGGTGTGCTGGAATGTGAGACAGGAAAAATACACTTACACTTCCAGGCGACTGGAATAATTCTATTTTCAAAGGAGGCAGATGCTGACACATGCATTACTGAATTATCAGTTTAATAAGTCATGTTTACAAACCTTTGTCAAGAATTATTTGCAGAAGAATGGAAAAGCTGGTAGAGGCCGACCTCGATAAAGATCAGTTTCGACTCCGGGGAAATGTAGAAACACGTGAGGCAAGACTGATCCTACGATTTGTCTTAGAAGATAGCCTGAAGAAAGGCAAACCTAAGTACACAGCATTTGTAGATTTGGAGAAAGTCTTTGAAAGTTTTGGCTGGAATACATTCTTTGAAATTCTGAAGGTAGCAGGTATAAAATACAGGGAGCAAAAGATTATTTATAACTTTTACAGAAACCAGTCTGCAGTTGTAAGAGTCGAAGGACATGAATTGTAAGCAATAGACGAGAAGGGACTGAAACGTAGCCTACTCTCCTCGTCCGAACAGGCCTCGAAGGCGCAACAGTAGCGACCGCCCCCCGTGTCATCGTCAGCTGAAGGCGTCACTGGATGCGGATATGGAGGATCATGTGGTCGGCACACTGTTCTCTCAGGAATTGTCAGTTTTCGTGACTGGAGCCGCTAATCCTAAGTCAAGTAGCTTCTCAATTGGCCTCACGAGAGCTGAGCGCACCCCGCTTGCCAACAGCGCTCGGCAGATCTGCACGGTCATCTACGCAAGTACGAGCCAAGCCTAACAGCGCTTAACTTCGGTGATCTGACGGGAACCGGTGTTACCATGGCTGCAAGGCCATTGGCGTTGTAGTCTCAGCCCAATGTTATTCAGCCTGTAAATTGAGCGAGCAAAAGAAAGGAAACCAACGAGAAATTTGGAAAGGAATTAAAGTCCAGGGGCAGAAATAAAAACTTTGATGTTTACTGACAGTATCGTAATTCTGTCAGAGACAGCATAGGACTTGGGAGTGCAGCTGAACAGAATGGATAGTCCCTTGAAGCCATAAGATGAACATAAAAAAAGTAAAACTAAGGCAAGGGAATGTAGTCAAATTAAATAGGGTGAACCTGACAGAAGTATTTTGGGCATGAGACGAAAATGTAGTAGAAGTGTTTTCACATTTGGGCAGCAAAATAACAAGTGATGGCTAAAATGGAGAGGATATAAAACGTAGACAGCATAGCAAGAAACGTATTCCTTAAAACAAGAAGAATTTGTTAACGTCTAATATCAATTTAAGTGATAGTAAGTCTTCAGAAGTATTGGAACCACTCGTAGAGATAAGGACATAATTTGCAAAACTGTGTTCTAAGACGGTCACTATTTCCAGCTTCTCCTTTGCAGTGTTTATAATCGAGGACGTATGAAATACATTGTTTTGGATGAAAGTTAAGGCATCACGATAATTGTACCCTAGTACACCTTTTTCTTGTAGGACTAAAAGTAACAGTATTCGGAGATGCTCGATGCTTATTATCAGAAGACGGTTTTTACGACTTCCTTTTACGCTGGTATGTATTTACCAGTGCCTGCAATCGACTTGTTTTTACGCTGGTAGATATTTACCAGTACCTGCAATTGAATGTAAAGTTTCATTTTCTTCTACAAGGAGCGCATCTCTTGGCGGTGGCGTTCTTGCACCCGCGCATATTCTCATTATTCTGCACTAGAATTTGTCCAGTTCTTTTAATAAATATTTTTGAGCATTCCCGGCGCCATGTTTGTGTGCTCCTTGGGAGCACGAAAGATGATTGGGTCTCCATAACTCAAGAGTGTGGTAGTATGATACGTAGCGATAAAAAGATATTTACTGACGCTATTAAAAAACTGGTAAGTTGAAAATTCCACGGATTATAAATATTGCAAATTTTAAAGGAATATCTCTCTGTCTCTCTTTTTTTTCTGTGTCAGAATCTTTTGGAATATTCTCGTACGATACCCTGAGATGACAGTAGCTGCATAGCATGGAATCTTCTCTTTAATTTTGAAGAGTGAAAGACTGATCATGAGTGTTTTTTGAATCGTTCGGTACTAGGAGGTCATTGCCTACTGTGGCTCGCTAGTGAGTAATTTGATTAAGTGATGTCATTTTTCCTTAACTAGACTATTAGCCTACCGCAGTCTGCTTATTTAGGCCTCCATGGCTTCTATCAAGTGATCACTTACAGATGTTAGTGAGAAAGTGATCAGATCACGAGTCCTGAGAAAGCTCGAGGATCCTGAGTCTTCACTGCACAAGTGATATATTACCATGCCGTCACGGGGTAGCATAAATGCGAAGTTTAATATGATTTTTTTGCTGACATCGCCATCTCATTTCGAGCACCACCTTGATATTCATAATAACGCGAGCCGTTTTGCGAAGACGTATACACTCATTCTCTGAAATATATTCTTCTCATTAATAACTCAGCCGGGCCGTCTGGTCCAACCTCTTGTCAAGACGGAGCCTCGACATTAAAAGATACCGCACTTGCCATTCCTGTACCGGTAGATATATTTCTGAATCACTATAATCTCTCTTCGTTCCGTTAGGCACAAAATACCTCCGTGGGCTGAAATCTGGTAGTACCTGAAAGATTTATTATCCGACTTGGCTGGAGCGTAATTGCTGATCTAATGCTTTTCGGAAGTATTGCACGTCAGAACGAGTCATTTCTTTCCAGACGGAACCGTAAAACTCGCGATATTTTCTGACCTATCCGGCCCACCTTTCTCTGATATACTGATACAGTTTTCGAGAAAGGGTACGTATAAGAAGTTGGCTGAAATAGTATCGTGTCAGATCAGTCTGCCAGGAGACCCTAACATCATACTGCTAGTTTTAGACATTCCGTGTCATCTTAAGACGTGTCAAATGCTTCACTTGGTGATCGGTTTCGATCTCTTATAAGACCATCATCAGACCATTTTTTATTCTGTAAACAAGACCATTACATATTGTAAGTTGTCGAGGAATGAATACAATCATAAAAGTAAAATAACCGAAAATATCTTATTGTACTTCTATGCTTATATTCATTCCTCGACATCTTATTACATGTAATACTCTTGTTTGCAAATTAAAAAGATAGTCTGCTGATGGTCTTATAGGGGGACGAAACCGATCACGAAGAGAAATATGCACAACTTTCATGCAACCTAGACTGTTTTATTGAAATAATTTTAATATAAATTTATTGATCACTGTGTTCCCAAGGATAATGTTCCAAAAAATGTTAAGAAATATCCGTTTTGGTTACGTAACTACCATCCATTTCTTCTTACCTCAATCTAACTGAGGAGATCACTCCAGCTTACAGCTGTCAGACCGGAAAAAGGGGTTCAAAAAATTGTTCAAATGGCTCTGAGCACTACGGGACTTAACATCTGAGGTCATCAGAAAAGGGGGGGGGGGGGTTCTTTACATCACTTATGCAAGCAACTATTACAGTAACTGCTACGAAAACTGTTGTGTCTAGACAAGACAGCCTAGACACAATGAGAGGAAGCCGAAAGGCACGCGCTTAAACTCACGCAGGCTGGCGTGAGATCTGAAACAGGATACGTAATGAATGCTATAAAGAAAAGTACGTTGCTTCTGGAATACTTAACTTTAATCCACATTTGTAGAACATCGCTCTTGATGATACATTAATAGAATCTCAATATCAATTGAATACGGCGCCTTGCTAGGTCGTAGCAATTGTAGCTGAAGGCTATGCTAACTATCGTCTCGGCAAATGAGAGCGTATTTGTCAGTGAACCATTCCTTGAAAAGTCGGCTGTACAACTGGGGCGAGTGCCAGGACGTCTCTCTAGACCTGCCGTGTGGTGGCGCTCGGTCTGCTATCACTGACAGTGGCGACACGCGGGTCCGACGTATACTAATGGACCGCGGCCGATTTAAAGGCTACCACCTAGCAAGTGTGGTGTCTGGCGGTGACACCACAAAAACTGTCTTGAGCTGTAAAGAAAGAACATTTATTTATTGATGACAGATTTCGGACTTTATGCCCATTATTAAATCAGCCATAAATGTAAGACTTGCGTTACATCAGTCGTAGCAGTGGAAAATTGGACATGAAATCAATGAGTGTGATAGCAGATAACGTGATCTCCATGTGTGGTCATCGCTAAGTGTCAGAGACAAAACCCTAGCATACTGAAGGTACACTGATAGCTATTGTTTGGACCCTGTCCCTACAACAACCTGTGTACTATTTCTCCTGTTTATAGTGACCTGTAATTAACAATTTTTGTCATGTTTCTGAGCAATAATCATACGATAATTTTTAAATGAACACACCGCCATT